>NW_027123307.1:17651-27681 GCF_001457755.1 Trypanosoma equiperdum
ATATCCCCAGTGGTCGTATCATGTGTGCATTGTCCATTTCTTTGGTTGTGTGAACAAAAAACGTACATAAATATTTAGATGAGCTTCTTGTGCCACGTGTGTCCATTTCTTACCTTTGTCGCTTCCAACGCTTCTTCATTCGGCTCCCTATGACAGTTGGAACCTCAGCGGTACTGTTGGGTGTTGCTCATCTCACGGTTGTCGTAGCTGACATGTGATTTCCTTTTTTTTTTCTGTACTTTTTATTGGGAGCCTGAAGTTTACTGGGGTCATTTATCACGTGCCTCGCGGTAGGTTAGGTCGCGGTATAGCCACTTCTGTGCACTCCAGGAGGGTTGCTCTATGTTTCTACATAATCGCGGCCTTGCTGTGGATCGAGCGGTGCTGCGGCTCAATCCGCTTATTGTTTATGTTATTATACCATTTCTTTTGCCGTTGCTTTCCATGTGTATATTACGCTGGAAGTTGGAATATGCCTGGGCCGAGCTTTTTGTTCTAAATGCACTCGTGTCAGCCTTTACCGGTCTGGTGATGTGGCTACATTCTGAGCGAGTGGCAAATATGTTCCTCCAATACTCGGGTCACTCATATGGGAAGGCAAACGAGGGCGCAGCAGCTTTATTAGGGGTGCACCGCATTTCACCCGTGCTTCCCGCTTGTGTCTCTCTCTTTTTGATGCTGATCAGCTTTTGGCACGTTGTAGTCATGATTCTTTTAGCGGTCATGTGAAGTGAGTCTCCGCATATGGCACATTGGTTTCCCGATTGCCTGTTGTCCTATGACTCTTTTCCTTGTCGTTTCACAATACACAAACACGTTTGCATACGTGCTAAATAGTGGTGGTTGCGCGTATCTAATATTTTGCTTGGTGCCGCAGTTATTACTGCTAACCCTTTTCTGCATGTGTGTGTGTGTTTGTGTATGTATTGGTTATGGGCGTTAGCTTTGATATCTGTACCGACTGCTTTGGACAAGCCAATATGTGAGAGCGGTGGTCATCTTATGGTGTCGTTTCACAACCTTCTTTGGCCTCGAAGCACCTTTCCTTTTTCTTTTTTTGCCACTGCGCGATTTATTTCTCCTCGTTTGCTGCTGTTTATGTTGTTTCATATTCAACATTGCTTTGTCGAGTACATTTTACATCTCTCTGCGTCCATTCAGGCGAAGGGTCGGTTAGCCCTTGCATGGTGAGGCTTCGCTCGGCCTGGGTTGCACAGCAATCGTCCAGAGAACTTAACACATACTTGCGGCAACGCGCATGGCATTTTGCCTCATGTGGGAACCATGCTATTGCGGCAGATTACGTCATCCGGTTACTCAATCGTCACCCGCGCGATGCGACAATGTTGTTGCTCGGTGAAGTTACAGCCCGCCGCACACGCCAGAAGCAACTTGAGGCAAAGTGCCGTCAGTCTCATGAAAGGCTATGCACTTGCATGAACGTCAACAACGCCCTTTCCCTAGTAGAGGATGAGCGGAAGCGGGAGACGCTCAAAGAATGGTTGCAGGAGCCACCACCTGCTGACGATGTGGAACTGGAGGAGCACATTATCGTCAGTGAACAGGAGCCTTTGCCAGAAACACAGGCTGCGGTAGAAGTCATGGCGCAGCGAGTGAGTGCAAAGCCGCTCGTGGGTTTGCAGTTTCCAAAGCAAAGCATCTACGGTCGTGGTATATATGCTCTTACTCGAGTGCCTTCAGGTACTGCTGTGTTGGCCGACCAACCTTTTGTTGTGCAGCGAATGAACAGCACGACATGCGCGCACTGTCTATCGTCTATCACCAGTGCCAGTAGCACGTCGTCAGCAGCGGGTGTTGTGTGTCCACACTGCGGTCAGGAAAGTTATTGTAGCATTTCTTGCCGCGATGCTGCATGGCGTGAATACCACAGCTGTTGCTGCCATGCCACGAACAAAATGTACGCGAGTTGGGAATCAAGCATGCAAGAGCTTTTCTCAACTGATGTGCCAGAGGAGTCGCGAGCTGCCTTGTGTTGCTTGGCAGTGGCGAAGATTTGTGCTATGGCGACGGTGCAACAGCAACATCCGCTCTCTCTACCACGTCTTCGGTCCCTACGCGGCCGTGCAACCTACGATGCAGCAACAGCATTGAGCGAGGTCGGTGCGCTCGCTGTGACACTTGCCCAGTCACTACACCAACAGCACCTTTACATGGAGGAAATACTCTCACTTTTTGCGCTTGTGCAGACCAATGAGTTCCTTCTTTCCGGTGGCATGGCTCTCTACCACGGTTACTCATTTCTTAACCATAGTTGCGAACCAAACTGTGGATTCGTTGGTACTAATGCAATGAACCGCCGGTTGGTGGTATTGCGGGATATACGGGAGGGAGAGCAGTTGTTGATTAACTACAACGCAGACTTAACAACATGTGTCTCTTACGAGGACAGGCGGGCACTTTGCAAACAACGTTACTTTGAGTGCTTCTGCCCAAAATGTATTCGAAGGGAGTAAATTTGATTTGTCACCAGTCTGTTAGCGGTTGCCGTAAGCGGTTAAGGGAAACTGTATTAAAAGATGTGAAACACTACTGAAACACAAGCTCGCACCTACCCACTTACATATATTTGTTTATGGAAGGAGAGACGATGTCTTTAGTATGCTTGTACATCATATCGCATTAATCTTTCTTTTTTGGGGTCTGCGTGTTTTGCTGTTCTCTTCATTGGAAGTGAGTGTCGGTGCCTCTCCTGAAGCCTAACTCTTGTTAATGGTGCAGGTACAAATCTTTTCTTCTACACCCCTCTTTTATTTTCATACACCTGTATTATCGATCTTTCTAAAGGGGAAAGAGGGGAAAGGGAGCCCGATAAGGTGGTAGTGTGTTCTCCCTAACAGTACCCCAATAAGACGGTCGGATCCTTTTGTGAGAATCGTGTTACACTATGCGGGCATCTGCAGCTGTGCGATGTATTTTATCCAGCACAACGCTCACAAGTCAGATAACTCAATTAGTTCAGCGGGCGGAACAACATCTGAAGGTTAAGCCCGCTAATCCCTGTTCCTTGGACACCAGTTCCACGCCTGTCGCGGACAATCTGTGGGAACAAGTGATGGTCGTCGCTCCGTCTGCTCGTGCTTTAAAGGAGACGGACACGCTGCTGGCACTTGTCTTTCGATTACTTCGGAGTGGGCTGCAGCCTCCCAGTGGTGAGGCTGCTACCGAAACATGGTCAGCTCTCATTCGCGACTTAGCTCCCTACAGTGATGTTGAGGCCAATTCAGTTCTTTCATACCCAGGAACCCCTGAGTGTGCCGAGGAGCTTGGGGGGGCCATGGCCAATGCTTTATGTGCTGCTGAGGGCCGCAACAATTCTAATTGTGACTTGGATGATCGCCCACTGTTGCGCCTCACCCGAGAGACGCTATTGCTAACGGGTGGAGTAGTGCCTCTTAGCGCACGGGTTCCTTGTAGTGACGGCGGGGCCATCGGTCAGCTGTTGGATGCATTTTGTGTTTGTTGCGAAGCGAGTGGCAATGCCATGATGTCTAGCGCGTCCCTGGAAGAGATGTCGAAAGCGGTACTTAGCGCCTTGCATGTTATTGCAGAAACGGTGGACGTAAGGGAAACGAGTCCATTGGTTTTGTCCCTTTTGCGATTTATGCGTTTGCTAGGTGTTCGCGAAAAGGGACAGTATAAACAAAACGATGAATCTATGGGATCTGTTGCGTCCTTTGCGGAGGAGCTCACATCTGTTCTAGCCAATAACGGCCTCGGTGCCCGCATTGTACTCTTCTTTGTGCATGAGCATTGTGAGGCAACTCCCGAGGAAATGGTACCCCTACCCCTTGTGTGTCTTGCGGCCCGAGGCATATGGAGGCACTACCGCACAGCAGACACCACGTTCCCCTGCTTAGAGCACCTTAAATACGTGAATGGTGCCGTGGATGTTACGCTGCAGCGAAATGCAAATAGCAACAATATTCTAGGACTGCAAGAAAATGAAGAGGGTGACTTGCGGCTACAGGTTTCTTTGGCTTTACTAAGGGGGATGCGGCTGCACGCAGATTCTCCGGACGTGTTTCTCCGAAGTGCTATTGATGTCGTGGACAGCTGCCCCGCGAGTCTTTCACTTGAGTATGAAGTGTTGGTGGCAAAAACTAATTTGTTGGATATGTTTGCTGATGACGAGGCAAGTTGCAGTGCTATTTACGATGATCTTTTGCAATCACTAAGGGCACTTGTGGAATTGCGGCCACGGGATGCCGAAAACGATGTTTCATCTATGAATACGCATGAAGGAGGGGAAGGGGATGCTGCAAGTGATGGCAAAGTGACTAGAAAGAAAAAGCTGCAAATTAAGCACATGGAAGAAGATAGACAGCTTTTGCGTGAGCAGTTTCAGGAGGCACACCGTATTGTTGTGGAGGCTTTTGTACGTTCTCGCATTCAAGAGCGACTAAATCAGGCTTACACCATACTCGTGACCCACAAGTATCACGGACTTGTCATCACTCAGGAGGTTGCATACCCGCTTTTAGATGTGTTGAGTCGTCGTGGTGACTGCCGTGTCTTTAATATTATTGATCTCTGTGTGCTATACAGTGGGTGCACCATTGACTATGATGCACTTACATGCCTTTTTAGGGCTTGCCGCGTTGCAGGTGACTTTTACAGGGCACGTACACTTTATCAGTTGCTTAAGGAAATGATTCCGGGCTTTCTGCTTAGAGCCCCGACCACCATCAGGGAAATGCTACGCGAGTTGAAAGTAGTGGACCCCGAACCGACGCATCTGTTTGCTGACACGCTTTTGGGGAATGGAACCATGGGTGGCGCCGAGTGTCCTGCTAATATTTTGCCCGTGGAGTTAATTGATGAAGACGATCCCTCGAATCGTCGGCGAGGCCCCCTCCGAGAACTCCCTAGTGCAAAGGCTGAGTAACAGATGGAAAACGGGTGGATTCTAAGGGAAGTTATTCGGTGCCTCAAGTCAGACTAAACGAGACTGTGCGGATAGCGGGATGGGGAAGAGATTGTATCGGTATTCATATTTCGTTGATTACCGTCATCGTGGCGCAAGGTTGTTGAAAACCAAGTTGTGGAGGCCATTGGTTGCGTGGCGCGGGTGCTACAAAGGTTTATAGTTGTGCACTGTCCTCCATGGAGTGGGTGCGGCAGTATCGTATTCTTAGTTAATGGTTGCTGTGTCTTCTCTTCCTGTTGTGCATAATGCTACAGGTTGTTCTCTGCTTATTTTGTTTTTTTTTCAATTTTTTCTCTATCCTTTTTTTTTTACATTTTGCGTTGAAGTCTCGCAAATTCTACGCGTGCCCTCAATTTCAATACAGTGAGGATCGAGAGGTCCCACAGGGTAAAAGAATTTTAAAAGGTGCGGAATTTGGAGGCAAAAGCGCACTGACACCTGAAAAATAATAAACGAAAGGTAAAGGAAGTGCTCAAAAGAAAAGTTGGTGTGTGATCCTTTGTTTCCTTGAACTTGTCCCGTGTCTTCACCGCGAGCACCAGTGAAAGGATTCACTACCAACAAGTTACCGTGTAATATATTAAAGTACGCTCAACTTTTTTTGATACGCCTCCTCTCACCAGCCAATTTGCAGGATGAGCGAAGACCCAAACGGCACGCGCTGGTTGAAATCCGAAAATAACGTGGGCCGCTCACTTCTCCTTCGGGGTGGTTGGACGGAAGGCTCTGGACTTGGCAAAGAAAAGGACGGCGTCACCACACATGTGAAGGTGCGGCAAAAAGACGGCACGATGGGAATCGGCTACGCGGGAACTGTGCATGAGACGTGGAGTACGCAGTCGGTGGCCTTCGCAGATGTTTTAGAAAAGATCAAAGCCGCCGTTTCTGTAAATGATGATAGCGATGCGGAAGGAGGGGGATCCTCAAGCCAAGCGAAGAATGAAGAAAGGAGTGATGCTGGTGGATGCGGAAAGGCAGCGAAACCGAGTGGGGGTCGCCACGTCGGAATGTACGCCAAGCGCCATGCCCTCAAAACAGAGTTTCTTCGAGCAAAGGACGGAAAATATTCCGAAGAAATTCTCGGTTCTGCTAGCTTCTCGCGCAAACAAGGGCGGGTCAAGGATAATACCGTGACTGCTGATGATGGTGACGATGTTGACAATGCTGAAAGTAAATCGGCTGATAGCGAGAGCTCTCGCGCTAAGCGGAAGCGGCGGCCCGCGCAAGACGAGAAAACGGAAGAGATTGCGTCAACATTACGGTCTGCAGTGTTGCAACGGCTAATGGTACGCACACCAAAGCACGAGCCGCGGCAGGTATCAAAGGGGAAGGCCGAAGATGGGGATGGAAGCGTTGATGATGACAGCGACAGTGGTGATGGGAATATCGTCCGTATTGTCAAGCCGTACCCACGACCGCCAAAATGCACCGATACGCCTTTCATCGAGTAAGGGCAAAGCTACTACTGGTGGAATTTACATCAAGTGGGGCTTTAGCCGTCTCCACGTGAGGAGACGGGGGAACAACAAAAGATGTTGCGTGAAAAGGTGGCCACGTGAAGTTATATGCTTGTGAATGTCGGTGCATGCACAGCTGCATACATGCATTCTCTCTTTCGTAGCTGAGGCACTTGCATTAACTACTGCGAATAGCTATAAACCGTCGTCTAAATCTCCGATACTTGCATTTACACGCTAACTACATATGTGTCATCTCTAGCTGTCAATCACTACGTTGCAAAATAAATTGCTGATTCTACCCTTTCGTCTTTACCAACTTATTCATTATTTTTTTTTTGCTTTCAACCGTCGCTTATGTAACCATTGTTTTGGTTTAGTAAAGACAAAGGTCAGAAATCATAAAAAGGGGAAGCGCCAGAGCGTTAAATAGTGTTTGTCATCATCGGTATTCGAAGTGATTCTTCATATTTTGTTTCTAGTGTTGTTTTTTCACTAAACGGTTGGCTGGGTGTGAATCTTCCAGGCATTCATTCGTACCAACGCAAATAATACCCAATTTGGGGGCGCAAGTGACCGTTACGACCCTTCATTTGGGTTGTTTTTGTGTGTAACATAGTTGTGTGTAAGGTTGTTTTCGTGCCGAGGAATCTGGCTCGTGCGCACACAATTCCATAGAGAAATAAAAAGAAAAGAAAGTACAAATACAGCAGCATACTTGGGACAAAGTTAGACAAAGCAACATACACTACCAAACTAACGGTTAAGTATTAGTTATCCATAGATACAAAAGAGAAGAGAAAGAGAAAGATACTGAGATAAGACGTAGTCAGGAGGGAGTGGAGTTGTCACTTCATCAGTGTGGAAACGCGTTTTTTTTATTTATTCGTGAGTAGCTTCAGGTGGATTAAAGGATAAACACATCGAAAATTTGAAAAAGGTGCACTGGAATCATTGCATTTGTTACTCGGAATCCTCCCCACCGACGTGGTCTTGTTCCTGAAGCAGCCTGTACAATTTCATTTTGGGGGGTTTCTGCTTCAATCTTGGGCACTGGTGAGTAAACAATTTATTTGTATATATAATACGCGTGATATATCTGCGCAATGGCTGAAAAAGTACAGGTGGTGTCACGCCTGCGTCCACCCTTACGCCCCAACAGTCCTCTTTCTGTGGTGCCAGTGGACGAGCAACGCTTGTGCGTGGCTAATCGTAGGGTGTACGACGTGGATCGTGTGTATGGTACCAATGATTCTACGGAGTATATCTTTTATGATCGTGTGGCTGCCCTTGTAGACCGCTTCCTCACTGGTTATAACGCCACGGTGCTCGCCTACGGGCAAACCGGAAGCGGCAAAACTTTCACAATGAGTGGCCTCATGCCGTTGATCTTACGGTACACTGTGGAGCGTATGGGCGGTCACACAAAGAATTTGAGTTTTCAGTGTGTGGAGGTATACGGTGAGGTATTGAGAGATTTACTTACGAGCGATCCAGCTGGATCGGCAAAACACCTCCATATACATGAAGTGGACAGCAGTGCTAACAATAGAAATGGCACGGCAAACAATCTCAATGCTAACAACTGCGGTGCATCCGTGGTTGTTGTCGGTGCTGCGCGCGTAAAGGCGCGAAACTTTGAGGAAATACAAGAAATTATAGACTACAGCAGCAAAATGCGCGCGACAGGGGCAACACAGATGAACGAGCACTCATCCCGAAGTCATAGCATCTTCACAATATTTAACCATGAACAACAGTCCAAACTCAACCTTGTTGATCTTGCGGGTTCGGAGCGTAACAAAAAAACACACAATGTGGGTCAGAGGTTTAGGGAGAGCTGTGCTATCAATGGGGGATTGCTAGCCCTCGGCAATGTTATTCGTGCCCTTAGTCGAAATAGCTTTAGCCATCCTGAGGCTCCTCAGCATGTTCCGTATCGCAGCAGCAAGCTGACGCGGCTGCTACAGGACTCACTTGGAGGTAATAGCACAACGCTTCTCATTGCATGTGTGTCCGCAGATGCCGACAACACGGGTGAGACGGTACGCACAATGCAGTACAGTGCTCTTGCCGCAAGGATTTTGAACGAACCGTTTTTACGTTTTGAAGGTCCCGCAGCAGCGTCTTTGGTGGAAGTGGGGGACGACGAAAAACGGCAGGATGAGCACGAGTGTCAACGGAATGATAATAGTGCTGCCGCCGGTGGATCGACGGAGGTAATACGACTAAGGAAGCGTGTGGCCGGTTTAGAGGAGCACCTGCAGCGCTGTCGTGAGGAGCTCAAAAATGACGAGGTGGCCTTCGCCCAACAGATCAAATACACCAAAATGCTGCTTCAGGAGAATGAGCAACTGAAGCAACGCATATCGTCCCTTGAGGGGTTCGTACCCTCCCCTTCTATGACACCACCGGCGACTGCAGCGGCGGCAGCAGCAGCTAGAGAGATGGAGATAAATAGTGCCCGGCTTCGAGAGAGAACGGCACTGTGGCAACAACTACATAAACACCGGCGGGGGAGTCCAGAGGCTGTTCAGCAGAAATTGTCCGGGCAGGAGCCATTGGCCTCCCATCGCCTGCGATCCCCGCTAATGGACGCGTGTGGGTTTGCTCCAATTAATGAATACAGTGGTCAGGAGTATTCATGGGAAGGAGAAAAGACGGTTATAAGTACACAATCTCAGCAACAGCAGCACTTGTTCGGCACAAACCCAGCTTTGCACAGCACAGCATGGAATGAGCCAGCCAAAGTTGTAGAATTACCCGAGAACATCAGTAATATCAATCATATAAATGATAGCGGATCCTTGTACTACGAGTCTGAAAAGCATGTAACCGGAAGGGAAGAACAGCTCAACTTGCTGGCAAAGGAGGCGTTATATTACCAAAACAGTAACAGTGAGTTGCGGCGGCGTCTTCGCGCAGTGATGGCTTTATATGAAGCACAGCAACAAGAGGCCGCAATGCTGCGGCACGAAGTGGAGCAGATTCGTGAACTCATCGACGGGAGGTGTCAAGTATAATATTTCCTACTGTGTTCAGCATGTCGGTCTGTTCTCTCAGTTTCTTCCTTGTTTAAAACAAGAAAAAAGGAAAAAAAAAGAAACACTGAGTGGTTATTTGTATGTGTTGGGTAGCGTCTGCTCGTGCCTATTGATCGCTTCGTACTCCCACGTCAACCGGGGGATATAAGTGCTCAATTTTTAGAGTGCGTTTCGATTCCTTTTTGTTCCCCAGTTTGTGCTCACCGTGCAGACGCGGGGTAGCCGTAAGCTCAAAATGATGCTCTTTAATGACAATAGTTGTTTGTGTGGACACGAAGGAGGTTTATGCACCCGTTCTTTTTTTTTGGTTTCGCGCTTGTTTGGGGTTTTGCATTGTTGACAGGATTTTCATTACTACCGTCATGCTTACCTCCCTGTCGCTATATCTGTTTATTCTACAGAATTTTTTTTTTCGAAACTATCTTTGCACACTTTCCTGTCGTGTGTTCTTCAGCTCTCACTCGTTTCCTCTTCGTCATTTGGGTTTACTTGAGGTGTCGTCCGACCACCTTTACCACCTCGTATACCAGCGAATACCTGTATCTTTTTTCTCTTAGCTCTACTGAAGAACTTTTTTTTTT
>NW_027123307.1:27700-31099 GCF_001457755.1 Trypanosoma equiperdum
CGAGAGCTATTTCCAAGGTAGAGGAAACAAAAAAAAAACGCAAGTGCACAGAGAAAACCCAATGCAAGCAAAGGGAGATGGGAGTGGCAGCTTTACGCAGCGTAGCCCTCGTATCATTAATGGGGAAGGCAATGAAAATGTTGCGGACACCTTAAGGCGTCGCTACGTGCAGGCCGAGCTCCAATTGCGGGAGTGTGAAGACCGTTTTCGTCGGGATTGTGCCCGTCAGGAACAGGAGTTGGAGCTCATCCAATTTGAGAATAATAAACTAAAGGTGAGGATAGAAGAGATGCGTATGGCAGAGAATGCGGTAGATAAGGAATCGTCCTCACGGTCGCCTGGTGGCGCTTGTGTCGCAGCAGAACATGACTCCAAGTTACTGAAGGCTTCCTCGCAGAAATATCGATCTGCCCGTGAGGCTGTGGAACGCGCGCGCAATGAGCTTGTTGATTTGGAGGCTCAACTGTCAGCGGCCCGTGTTCGCTTCAACGAATTGCGTTGTAGACACGGCAGTACGAGTAGCGCAGCGAATGCCAGTTCTCTCCAAACTTACCGCAACAGACGAGAAGAAGAAGAGCAAATTGAGGCTTCTCGGGCTCGGTTGCGAGGGCTTGAGTCGCATGTAGAGACCGAGTCAGATCGCCTCTCCACTCTGATTGAAGAGGGGAAGGCGATGCGATTGGAAATTGACTTGCAAATCACCATGCAGAACCAAGTAGATGCTCTGAGACAGGATCGTGAAGGGGAGATGGTGGAGATTATGAAAGAAACCTCCTTTCTTATTGAAGTGTGCAACCTGCTTGTTGAGGAACGCAGTGAGTGCGAGCATCAGCTGGCAGAATTACGAAAGGCGGCAGAGGCAGACGCCGAAGCGTATGAAAAAGCCTTTTACGAGCTTGTTGCCGTAGAGGACCGTAATAAAATCCAGGCGCAGAATGTAAGGGAGGGCATTGACAAGCTGACAGATGAATTAGCTGAAGTTGTCAAGGAGCGCACCGCCGCGGAGCACGATCTGGTAAACAAGCACAACGAGACCGGCGCTGCTGCCCAGGATGATATGGATGAAGACGGTGATGGTCTCGAGAGTCAGCTAAAAGAGTTTGAAGTCTACCTCAACCGTCTAGGGAAAATTGTCGGCACTTGCGATCTTGCTGAGGTCGAGAGTTACGTCTGCGATGAAAATGGGGAGCGGTTCCAGTTGTATAATGTCATACAAAGCAAACAAAGCGCCGCGCGGGAACTTGAGGAGGAGAGAAATGAGCTAATGAAGAAACTCAATACTCTTGTTGACGGTACTGAAAAGCAGCGTCAGGAGCGCGAGGAGGTGAAAAGGTTGCAAAGTCATCTGAAGGACCTGCAAGAAGAAACTGAGGCAATCGAAAAGCGGTCAGAGAAGACACGAGCAGTGCTAGCTGAATCAGTTCTTCACCTGCAGAAAACATACACTTCTATTGGTTGTGTTGCGCCGAAGCTTGTTCTCACGAAGGAAGGCTCCACACCCTCGCTACATTCTGTGCATGAACTGTTCGCAGCCATTGAACGTCGTACGGAGGACTACTTAGCCGTTTGGTCGCATGACCGCAATGGTAACCAAGCAAAGCTAATGGGGGGGCGAACTGGACCTTTCACTGCACACTTGCTTGACCCAATGCCAAAGTTTATAAAGGAAGAAACTGACACTTCAAAACCAGCGGGTCTGACAAAGCCCCGTCATGAACAGATCGGTATTGAACTAGACGAAGGCTACGGCAGCGGGTTGTCGAGCCCCGCAACGGCTAGAGGAGAGTAAACACGCGGACCACTTACTGGAAAACAAATGGAAAGCTACAACAAGGGTTGTAGCTCAATTCTAACGTGGGTGCGTAGTTGCAGCGAGAGGATGTGGGCGGGGAATAATAACCATTAGAGGCCCCTTTACTCCTTTTTTTAGATTTGTATCTTCCCTCGTTCCTTAGCGTTTGCGCCGGACGTTCCAGGAAGCGTACAGCAACGGAAGGGGCACGCCCCGGGCTATACTCGTTTTGGTAAGGGGACAAGGAGGGGGAATGACACAATTAGAAACGGTAAAAAGTTAATGCGGTGCGAAAGGGCGGAAGGCGCTGCGATTTAGAGTGGCACGTTATGCACTGACTTGTGCACTTGACGTTATTTTTTTTTTTTGTTTAGTATTCTGTTTCTTTTCTCGTGAGGAAAACTTTCCGCCGCTATGTACTTTTTCGTTTTGTCTTTCTCGGCACGCGCCCATTCCTTCCCACTCCCGCAGCTTTATTGTGTTGTGCGAAGTGTCCCCCCCCCTCCGTTAGTGCCCTCACGTTACATCCCTCACATGTCGTTGTTTTATTCTTCAGTTGTACACGCAATGTGGGTCGAGTAGTTATACATCTCATTTTTCCGTTCCTCTTGTCTACTTACTCTCGCTCTGTGTCAAGTGCGTTGTGAATGGACGCCGTAACATTTTCGCTCACTGGGATCTCACTCACCATCCCAGTGAGAAATTAGATGCGGCTGCGTTAGTAGGGGAGGGCGAACCTCAGTTGTTGTTATTGTTGTTTTTGTCCGTATGTGTATGTGTGTGTCCTTGTTTGGGATGAAACGTTGCCTCACGTTTCCAATGTTTCCTATAGATGCTCTTGTTTCATTACACTATGTTGATTTCTGTGTTTTGGCTTTTCGCTGTGACACTCATGGCTATCCCTGGGCTGGTGTGCCTCGGTGTTATGTACATAATTTACCGCCACAAGCCGAAAAAGCAGGGTTAAGACATTAAAGACACCCCGTCCCTTCGTGGTGGCAGCCATTTTTCTTTTTTGCTTTGTAAATTTTATGTTTGTTCCCTCGGTTCTGCCTAAACGAGAAGGCTACCGGTAGTAGCAGTGGAAGCGGTTAAGGGAGGTAAGTGGTTACTTCCCATCCCATGTTTTCCACTATCGTTATTCTCTGCATCACCCCGGGGTGACTCTGTGGCACCTCGATTTTTATGGCAGTGGAACAGCAGCGAAGGAAAACACATGTAGAAAGTGGGGCCAATGGTTTCGGGTGGAAGCAATGGCAACGGTCGCACCTATTGATGGGGGAAAAGAAAGAATGTTGTAGCGGAGTAGAAATATTCATCCAGTTAATGAGAATCTATCGACTCCTGCGGTTTCGTACTTCCTCGTCATCAATATATCTGTGGGTGTGTCATGCCGTTTGTTTGTGTTGGTCAGTTTACTTCTGGAAGGACCATACACATTGTCCTTGCTTGTACTCGTCCCTTCTCCTCCTTCTTCTTACGCCGCTCGTCACCAGGTATATATCACCGACGCGGGTGTAGCTGTTTAAGCATCACGCCGCGGATAAGGAAGCTATAGATACTACAGGCATATAATCATATATAGTTTCATATATATATATATATAT
>NW_027123307.1:31114-35064 GCF_001457755.1 Trypanosoma equiperdum
ATCTAGCGGCATGGCTACTAACGTTGCTTCCGTGAGTGACAAACAACAATTGTGGCATTCTACCCTGTTGCTGGAGCGACTCTCTACGCGTCGTGTCTTCCAAAATGAAGGCCTTCAGTGCGCCGCTTCTGTAATGCGCTCTGAAGCAGCGAGAGCCGATGGGCGGCTGTGCGACGATTTCGAGGCGGTTCTGCGTGGGAATGCCTTGTATATTCGCCGCTTTGCCTGTGATGAAGACGATATGGCGCTTTACAATAGACTAAAGGGAGAACTCATTGCCGCAACTGGGGCAGAGATGTCAAAGGACGGTGGTTTGATTGAGTGGAGCCGACACCAAATTTTCGAGAATCCAACAGACATCAGTGAGACTTTCAACGCAGTTGTGGAGATGCTGGCGGAGTACTTTGATGTGGATGTCTACGCCACGCGGCTGAATTACTATCGTGATGGCCAGCAGTGGAAACCGCAGCATCATGATAGTCATGCGTACGGCACAGTTAAAACCAGTAACAACGGAGAGGAGCCGCAGCGGGAGGATTTTACTGTTGGGATAACACTTGGGGCTACACGGAGCCTGCTTTTCGTTCACGAGGCTTCCGGCTACCAGTTTGAGTTTCCACAGCGTAATGGTGACTGTTTCGCATTCACAAGTGAGGTGAACAACACGTTTACACATGGTGTTCCCCGTGTCAATACACCCATTGGCGATCGCTTTAGCATTATAGCGTGGGGACGACGTCGCTCCTTAAATGAACGTAATGGCGGATCTGTTGTTGGAGGCGCGAAGCTTCAAGGGAAGGAGCCACAAACGGTAGAGGAGGCCATTGAAA
This sequence comes from Trypanosoma equiperdum, assembly GCF_001457755.1. Classification (NCBI taxonomy): domain Eukaryota; phylum Euglenozoa; class Kinetoplastea; order Trypanosomatida; family Trypanosomatidae; genus Trypanosoma; species Trypanosoma equiperdum. The sequence goes on from NW_027123307.1 coordinate 31,945, forward strand.
TGGCGCATCAACTTGTGTCACGTGGGCCAGCACCAACTCAAACTACTGAGAAAAGGACAGAGAAGGCTGCAACCAAAAACAAGAAAAAAAATCGATTGCAGTGATTTTGTGGAAGTGACATCTACGCCTATACGCATGATACGAGTATATGTGCAAGACACGGTTATATGTTTGGTATCACACACACAATAAAAAAAAAAGGAGAAGCGGGGCGGGGAATTTGTGGGCTGAAATATGATGATGATCAAACATGAAATACAATACGGCGACGCATCACGTAGCAGCATGCTGAAACTAAATAGTGCCGTGCGGTGAGTATTTCTACTGGCATTTTAGAAGAGTTTCGCTGTCAAAACCAAAAAAAAAAAAGACACTGTGTTGTTAGTCTGTTTTCTGTTTGCGCGTGTGGGGCGTACTCGCATACCTACCGTGTCACCCCACAAATCTGTTCGCTATTCTATTCCATTGGTTACTGTGCCATTTTTTCTTTAATGCTTTGGTCTCTTCCCGTTCTTTCTTCCCCTTTCGTTTTGCTATTGGGGGTGACGGTCCTCTTATTGGAGTGCTGAAAGTTTGAAGTCATATTTTATCTGTTTTTCTCTGTTATTTTCCCTGTAACCTGTAATAAGTGTTTGTGTCCTGAAACCGCGGGTTATAATACACATTACTTATCAACTATCGATTATGACCGACCTTCACATGAGAGAGCGGCAGGGTTTCACAGGAAAGCTGAACGATGCTATTCTCGAAAGAGTTCATTTCGTTTCTCGGCGGCTCAACCTTCCACAAATTGAATCAAAGTTTCCACATCTCAGCGTAAGTGACGGTTCGTGGCGTAAATCCCCTCCAGGTGACGATGTGAATCTCGCAACTTTCATTGATCACACGTTACTAAAGCCTGAGGCAACCCAAGCGCTTATAATGAAGTTGTGTAAGGAGGCGCGCGATCACAGATTTCACGCCGTCTGCGTAAATGGCAGCCGGGTACGCTGTTGTGTGAAGGCGCTGAAGGGCAGTGGTGTACGCGTTGCCGCATGTTGTGGTTTTCCACTTGGGGCTGGTAGCACTGAGGCAAAAGTGGCGGAAGCGGTTGCGGCAGTACGAGATGGTGCCGCCGATATCGATATGGTCATTAATGTTGGTGCCGTGAAGGAGCGAAACTACTGCCTCGTGTACAGCGACATAAAAGCGGTGGTGGATGCGTGTGGCCATAATGTGACCACAAAAGTTATTTTTGAAACATGTCTTCTCACACCCGAGGAAATCATTGACTGCTGCATCCTGTCAGTCGCTGCTGGTGCATCATTTGTGAAAACCTCCACAGGATTCAACATTGGTGGTGCCACGCCCGAAGCTGTTGATATGATGTTGGCGACTGTTGGAAACGAAGCGAAGGTAAAGGTAAGTGGTGGTGTGCGTGATCGCGAAACGGCTCTGCAATATGTGAAGGTTGGTGTATCACGCATTGGCACAAGCAGCGGTATTGCCATCATAACACATACCGACCGCTCCCGCAGTAAATACTAACGGATGTTTGTTGCTGAGTATGTGAAGGCTGTGACATATTTGATTTTGAATACAATAGTGGTTACAGGTGCGCGAATTGGGGTGAGTGGGCGTCCGGGAGTGGTTTCAAGTTAATATTTATGTTTCCTTCTTTTTTTTTTCACTTTGGTGGTGCCAGGCCATTGTTATCACCTACACGCCGTGTTCTGGTGGAACAGTAATGGTGGTGTTTGGGAGTGTTGTTTCTTATTTTTTTAATTCTGTTTTGATCATTCTGTGTAACCATTCACGGAGGTTCTGGTGCTCTGTTTGATCTATTTTTTTTGTTTCGTTTTTATGTGATAACCATCAGGACTGTGTGCAGCGGTTACTCGGTTCCAACCTTTTATGTCACCTATTATTTTCGTTATTTATTTAAGTGGGGGGAAAACGTTCTAATTGAAGGAATGGCAAATGTTGGGAACAATCAGGCACTGGTAAATTTACGTTTCTGAATTTCCATATTTCTTTGAAATAAATAATGTATTCTGCGTACCTGCTTTTTGGTTATGTGGCTGTTGAATTTTTTTTTCCTTGTAAAGACGGTCATTTCACTTGTATGAATCACTTTCGCCTTTTGTGCAGCCTCGTAGAAAAGTTAAGAAAAAAAACGCTTATCTCTATACGGATACGCCGTTGGACGTCACGGAACTGTGCTTGGCGCAATGCAGCTATGGTTATAGGAAAGATACATTTTGTTTAAGAAGAATTATGAATATGTGTCATGGCTGTGGACAAAAGAGAAAAAGAAGGGCATCTCCGGTGACCGGAGGTGACGGATGGCTTACCGCCGCGGTTTAAAACTTCAAATTTGAAGTATTTCTTCAGTCTGAATATTTCGCCACCCAGGACCACTTAGACTAGTTACTCTACCCAATATTCATGGGTATTCTGTGAATGATGAACTTAAACATACTTTTTTCCTAACAAAACGCCTGAATGTGTTGAATGATGCACAACCAATACGTGTGTTCTGATAATTGGTATTTGCCACCACCACCACCACCCTTAGTTAAACATATAAAAACATCATCCGCCGTAACGAACAGTTTTGGGACTTCACATTTAGTTGGAGTTGCCCCAGCACTCTCGTGACACAAAATGTTAATACATCATTTCCCCCTAACTTGCAATCAATCCCCTATTTGTTTCGAAAGAGTATAAATATTTTTTGAATGTCTGCGACGAGTGTATTAAATTTTTATTTATTTGCTCTCATGCGTTACGTATAGTACTTCGGCGATCGTCTTTTTGTTGCAATAAATCATCCTCTTTGGGGGTGCTCTCCGCGTGCCTTGGAGATACCATGCAAATCTTCCATTTTTTACTATCATCCGTCACAGTCGCTTCACTTTTTTTCATTTTCTTTTAAAACAGTGCAGCAGAGAGAGGGCAACGCATTCCGTTAAGAAGCTGTCAAGATATTTTTTGTCTCTTTGCCCTCCGGCAGGTTGCAGTTGTTCATACTCCGTTCAAGATAAGGGACGGGGGTGTGTAAGAGAACCAAAAGTAAATAAATAAATAAATAATAGCAAAGTAGGCGAGGTTGGCGTGATGCCGACAACGGCGGATATT
>NW_027123307.1:35074-37600 GCF_001457755.1 Trypanosoma equiperdum
ATCCATTTTTGACTACCAGCCGTCACAGTCTCTTCACTTTTTTCATTTTCTTTTAAAACAGTGCAGCAGAGAGAGAGAGGGCAACGCATTCCGTTAAGAAGCTGTCAAGATATTTTTTGTCTCTTTGCCCTCCGGCAGGTTGCAGTTGTTCTTACTCCGTTCAAGACAAGGCACGGGGGCGTGTAAGAGAAACAAAAGAAAATAAGTAAATAAATAATAGCAAAGTAGGCAAGGTTGGCGTGATGCCGACAACGGCGGATATTGCGCAAAGCACAACCGAGCCACTGAGAGAACGACTACGCCGTACAACTGTACCTTCTTCCGTTACAACAACTTCGTCAACTGCGGAGGACACGGGAAGTGGTACAGAAGAAAGCTGCACTACACTCCTGCGAGGGGATCCGCAACTCGCTGCGGTGCTCGGTACGCTGCCAAGTTCATCGCGCGAGCTTCTGAGGCGCATTGAGCAACAGAAGGATGAAATTACCGTCTTAAAGGAGGAAAACACACGGCTACGGGCCCGGGAGGTTGAGGTATCGGCTTTAACACTTCGGCTGCAGCAGCAGTTCTCAGCAACGCAACTTCAAGTGGATCGCTTGAAATCACAAATACGTATGGAACTTATCAACCCCGTGACGGAAGATGAGTATAGGGCAATTGAGGCACTTGAAGAAAGCAAGAGGGATTTACTGGATACGGTGAAATGTGGTATTTTTCAACAACTTGGTTCCATGAGGGCTTCTAGGGATACTGCGGTCAGACGGGCAAGCGAGTTGGCAACTGAAGTCGCACGGGTCACTGATGAGAACAAAGAGCTTCAGCAGCGGATTAAAGAAACTGAAACAGTATTGGATGTGGAGAGGCAGTCATTCCGAAGACAACTGCAGGAAGCAGAGCAAAGAGGTAGCTTAGTAACTGAATTAGAGGGGAAACTACGGGATGTGGAAACTCGACTTAAAAATGCTTATATTGATCAAGAGCAGTTTCTCACAGCGAAACTGAATGCATCTGTGAAGACGGAGGATGCAACTAGACTTACACTGCGGGTACGTGAGGCAGAGATGGATGTTGAACGCTACAAAACCGCGGCAGAGTGTTCTGAGCAGAAACTTGATATACTGAAGGGAGAGTACTATGAACTGAAGCTGAAGAACACCCAACGTATCATGGAACTGGAGGCATGCCTGAGAGCAGCGGAAGAAAAACTGAAAACCCTGTCAGACTTGGAACTTGAATCTGAGCTGTTCATATCGAATCTCGCTCAACAAGCGGACGGTCAACTAACCTTCTCCAGTATGTCTGCACCATCCGCTGGTGGGGGCGTTGTAGGAGACAAGGCTGCGCCTACATCAACAAACGCATTGAGTAGCTATGAAAGTTGGTTGGCACTTCCACGCTCGCGTAAGTTGGCTCACACATTAACTGTGACGAAGCGTTGCTTGAATTTGGAAAACCGCCTTACTGCGCTACAACATGACATTGAGTTTAAAGACAAACAACTCGCGCGACTCCAGACGTCGTTAGAAATGGCCCGGGAGGCTCTTAACAACACAAATAGCCCCTTTGCTATGGTGGAACGCACCGTCGAGAAGCTAACCGCTGATAATGAAGAGCTGCATAACAAAGTGATGAATCTTTCGGAAGAAAACGCACTGCTTCGCCAGCGACTGGAGCAGAGAACAACCGATGTTCAAGTATTGTGCAATCACCGTAAGGAACTCCTTCGCATTCAGCGCATTCTTCGACGCCTCGGTCTTGAAAACCAAGTAGCTGATTCGGCCTCGCTGCCGTGTGGGACAAATAGAAAAGTGCAACGACCTCATGACCAAGGTGAAGTCGACGCCACTGGGGAACTTGGAGGGAGCGGATACCGGCTAACGACAGCACATTTCGAATCACCAACTGATCCCTCAAAACAATACTCACGGTACCCAACTGATGATTCTCTGCGAACCACTGCTGAAACAAAGATGTCAGCAACGGAGTGCAATATGCAGCAGACAATTGGTACGGAGGGGAACAGCTTCAATGCAGTAGTAACCCCAGGCGTTATACAGTTTTCCTCCTGAGGTGATATTATTTTTTCTTTTTCCTTCTTGCAAGCAAATGAGTTGAACGAAAAGTGTTTCTGCGCGTCCGACTGCCTCTTCTGGCGGCTCTTTCGCTACGTGTGTAACTCCTCCTCTTCGTTTGGAGCACACCAGTTGGATGAGAACCTCCTTCACTATTTCCACAAAGGGTGAAGAAATTTTAATGGTTTGCTTACTGGTTCACCCTCGTAGATTTTTGTCTTTTGCCTTTGGGCAGTGAATTGGTTCAATGTGGCTGACCGGTGTTGTGAGAGGAGGAAGGGGGGGGGAATCCCAGTGATAGTTAATTGAAGTGGCACTCAACAGGTTATGGGTGTCAAAATGGTGACATTAAAGCCGCTGGTTTGTGTCTACCGATCTTAGCGACGAGATTCTTCCGTGGAAGCAGGCGGGAAAGTTAACATTGTGGAGCGTTTTTTTTTATTGTTTACAAAAC
>NW_027123307.1:37610-52846 GCF_001457755.1 Trypanosoma equiperdum
AAGGAATGCAGGCGGCTATAGGAACAGCGGGTATTTCAGGGTGGGAAACACATTTTACCAGCAAGGCGTCACACATTTTTGTTGCGTCGGTATACTTGAGATGAGTTCCTGTCCTGCCATATATGTGACAATAGGCGTGTTTCGCAGGCTGATGCAACTTTATGAGGGAAGGGGAAATTTGGGAATCAAAATTTAAGGTTTACTTCCCTGCTGCTCGTATTGCAAATTTGCAGTCCTGTGCTTTGTGTCTGTACACACATGCGCGCATACACACTCATAAATATTGCACGGCACTAATGTGCATTTCGTTAGTTTCCTTTTTGTTTGTTTGTTTGTTTGTTTGTTTGTGTTTCGAACCTTTATGCAACCTCATCCCATTGGTTGTTTCTTTAAACTCTCTTTTCCCTTCTATTTTTCTTTTTGGGGTCCTCCATCTTCTCACGAAAACTACCTTGGCACGTATACTATTCTCAGTTCACCTCACTGTGGCTCGTTGTTGTCTTCGGAACTACTGCTTTACTTGCACGGTGACAGAAAGGGAAAAGAAAAAAGGGGGGAAAATGTCATCAACACTCCTTGCAACAGCTAACCAGTTCTATTTACTGCAACAAAAAAAAGGCCGTTCTTTCCCGCACCATGGATTCACACCACGAGCCATCGCTGCCAAGCGATTTGCAGAGAACACCACAACGCTATCGCTTTCCGTTGGGTTTTTCCTTCCCACAATGACTCAAGTGCACCAGCAGCTCGAGCAATTGACGGTTGAGAGAGATGATATACCAATGGAAAAGGTGGTAACTACAGTAGTGGAAGCTATCAAAGATAATTTGGTTTTATTTGGTGACAAACTAGCACGACTGGCAGTGCAAACAGTAATTGCTTGTGGACTGGCTAAGAAGAATAAACCCTACATGAATAGTGTGGTGTACCTATGGAACGTATATCCGGGTCTCCACGATCACTACGTGGGGGAGACGCTCAGATACTTGAGGCTTCCACGATTCCTTTCCTCTCTCTTTGGCCCACACGCTTTGAAGAGTGATGTTGATGTTTTCATGCAAGATATTTCCGCTGCCGCGGCAGCGGAAGACTCAATGAAACGTGCGGTTTTGGACATGGTAGCTGATAGTGTTGTTGACATGGTACGCGTATTGCTACCACCGTGGTTACTAAGGGGTCCCGCGCTGTCGTTTAAGCGGCGGTTGAAGCTGTTTGGACATGATATTCTCATGCGTTTCACAGTTGCTGTAACGAAAGTTACGGGTGCGGGAGTGGGTCGGGCCATTGCCGGCCATCGTGGAGAGTACTGGGGTGAAATTATAGGCGTAGCAACCGCTTCATTTTTGTTCGAGCGAATTTCTGCCATGTTTCTGGATTACAAGCGGGCGGGGAGAATAGGCAGCAAGTCGGAGGTTGAGCGGGGGCGCAGCCGAAGCCACAGTCATGGTAAAGACGATGTGAAAGGGCTCACCTCCAAGCCGCAGAAGACGGGAGAAAGGGGGCGCAGGGAGGGGCGTCGATGATTTCACCATCACAGAGGGAAAACTAAAGAAACGATGCAAAAGAAAACGAAATGAAATGAAATGAAAAATGGAGAATAAGATAGTGGTACTGAGGGAAATGGAATGGTGACTGGGTGCGTGCAAAAGATGGTATGTCTCCTTCCCGTTGTCATAAGTCACTCTTGAATTCCCCCGTAGTGTTTTGCACCAACGTGTTGTTGACTCTGAGGGTCCACAAATCTTTTCTGTTTTAAATTACTATTATTTCTGTTATTGTGATTATTCGTTTTCCATTTGTGTGTCTTTCTCTTCGGATTTTCCCTTGAAAGGGGGGTTACAGCATTTCTTTTTATAATGGCGGCGGTGGTGCCACACACTTTTGTTGTTGTGTTGTGTATGGGTTTGGTAATATTTTTCGGTACTGATGTTCCTCCGCCACTGGCAGTACATAGACTGCGTCGAATTGGTGCAATTCGTGTGTTTATCCACTGCCTATGCTTAATGACTTCCCCCCTTTTTTTGCTGCTGTTGACTACATTTGCCTCCATATGAAAGCAGCAAGCGATAGAAATGATGAATTTGCTGTTGTAGTTTCGCCTCGTGATCCTGTAATCTTGTGTTGCTGTGTTTCTTTTTCACACGTGGTCTCAATGATTCGCTCGCATATTGGTTCTCTCATTCTGTTTTAAGATATGAAGTAAAGAATTGGGACCACGCAGTTTTAGCTCCTTTTTTGTTCCGCATTGTTCCAAGCACTTATGTTTACCTCAACTGCTGCGTACTGCGGCTCTGCAGGGTCCCGGTTATTTGTTGTGGCGCTGTTGCTCGCATTTTGTGTTGTCACCGGTACAACTGTATCAGATGAAAGAGAAACAGTGAATTCATCATGTGAAAATCCCTCCCTTCATGACACACATCACTGGGGATTTCTGGGCGGCGGGTATCACATGCAGTTGGAGGTCGAGTTCCCGCTTATTTTCAATTCCGTAGACATTTCGCTTGACCTCCCGCGGACCTTCTTTTTTGATGCGGCAGAGCTTGAGCAGTTGTACAGCATCAAACTGCAGGGTAGTAAAGAAGACATCACCTGGGCTTACCAACCACTCAGGATTTCCTCTGATTACTTCTTTGACATCGAGGCGCCAGTGTTTCATGTGGGGTATGAAGTGAATCGAGTGAACATCACGTTTGAGCGCCTGCCGTCCGCTTCTCGAAGATATTCCAACGGAAGCGCTGCAGCTATTGATATTTTTGCATCGGCTGATGATGCAAGGGGAAGGCTGTTGGTACCAATACATGCGCGATACGAGGAGGTGGACTCAACCACACCCTTCTCTCTTCAGGCATTCTTTAGCCGCAATACTTCTGTGCGGCGGTGCATTCCTTCGATTACTGTTCGCGGTGTTGTTGTGGACCGAGGCGGGCGCTGCGTAAAGTTCGTCTCGGCTTTAATGAAGCGATATGATGACGCATTAACCTCATCATTAACATCTCCTCCCGTATCGGTTTTGGATGGCAACATCCCGGAGACATCGCCGGGGTGCAGAAATGTACCCGTTGGCCTTTTGTCATCGCTGAGAGTTGTGTACACAACCGTGGTGGCGCTGCAGTGCATTGGAGCCGCTATTGTTATTTTGTCGCTGTTATTGTTGTAAGCAGAGAGGACTAGGGGATGCAAACAGATAATTGAATACGGGCTGTCGGTTGGTTTACATTCGTGCATATATATATATATATATATATGCGTTGTAAGGGAGAGGAATTAGTGTACAATTCGTGGGAATCCGCAAGCTGGTCGGATGTGTGTACAATTAATTGTTGTTGTCCTCTCGCTGGAAGTGGCCTCAGGACGCAGCGGGTTTTTTTGTTGTGGCGGGAATTTACTTTTCTTTGGGCGAGTGTGTAGGGGGGGGGAGGTGAGACATCCACAATTACTCTTTTCGACTGTTTAATGGTGTACGCACGTATCCTCGACGAGTGTGCTTCACAGTTTGTCGGTGTAGTATCTGCTGCGTTTTCTTCTGTATACGCGCTGTGGAGGTGCTTCTTTTTTTTTCAGCTGAAGGACCGCCTCGGTTGTTGTGTTTCCCTTAATAACTCCCTTATTATTGTTATTATTTTCTTCTTACTGTGTTTATTGCCTTTTGCATCATGACGTCTCGATGCGTCAGCTGCAGCGTGGCATTAAATTTCCTTCTTTATCGTCAAAGCTCGCAGGAAAAGCGGAGAGAGTGGGGGTGGGGGTATAGTTTGACGTGTGTTATCCAAACTGTGAACAGTAGAAGCGATAACAACATCGAAGCAAGTAGACCAATCATGGTCCGCGCCCTACGCTCTGTCACAACACACCGGCATCCCACCGTTCGTGCACCGGCCTCACTGCTTTATAACAATCTTTCGTTTGTTGAGGAGCACTCCTTGCTGGTTTACACATCTCGCAGGGACTGTGTCATTGTGAACACCGAAACAAATCAGGCACATCTGCTCCCCATTGGATCAATGGAAAATGAAATGATTCTCCAATGTAGTGCCATTCATGCACCTGGTGCCGAGGACGGTATGGAACCGCAAGTACTCATCCTCATCACCATGCACAAAACAACACAATTGTGGACGGCCAATAAACCCATTAGCCTTGTATCACATGGTGGTGTGCATGGGGAAGGTTCGTGCGGTGGTCTTGCCGCTTCCGCTGGGGGAGGGGCACACGTCATCATGGGCACAAGTAAAGGTGTGGTGATGTTTGCCGAATATTGTGGGGGGGCTGCACCAATGAAGGACGAGGCAGATCAAGATGCGGCAACATCGTCTTCAATCTTTCGTGTAGCTTCCGCAGTGAAGGGGCACAAGGAGCGGGCGGTCACGGCAGCGCAAATAAGTAGGTTTCCGGACTCCGAACTCCTTGCGGTAAGTGGTGACGCAGCCGGTCAGCTGCTCCTCTGGAGTCGAGACCAGCAGCCGCTCGTTTCCATCTCCACTTTGGAGTGTGTGACGGCGGTCCAAATTGTTAGTGGCGGTGACTTCGTAGTTGCAGCGAGTGGCGCCGGTCGTTTGCTGGTATTAGACTCCCATACTGGCAGCACATGCATTGACGTATGTGCTCATTCAAGGTGGATACACAATTTGTCCTTCAACGCAGCATGTAACATGATTTTGTCTGCAGCGGAAGATGGCTATGTGACGGTGTGGGCACTTCCCAGCGATAAGAAACAAAGCATTGTGGACTTTAGACCTGCTGTGATGCATCACACTCCGCATTCATTGCCTACCGGTGCAGCAATATCTGCCGATGGGTCAACGGTTTTCGTAACTATTTATGATGTGGATGGTGTGAATCAGTACACGGTTACTGCGGACAGAGAGTGACAAGAGGGGACAAGCAGAAATTTAACGGAATTGATGATATGACTTTCGTGCTGCGGTACAAAAGCAACAAAATGATAGAACACATGTGAATAGGCGGCGATACAGGCGTGTAATGAACTGAATGAACCGTTTGCGGTGAGGTGCACCTTTTCTGCTCTCTTTGCATCCTGAGCACGGGGAGGGGCCGGAGTATTTCCCCCTGGTGTAGCGATCTCTCCGTCTGGCTTACTTTAATTGAATGTTATTCTGGTTCCCAACATTTAATGGTAGCTCTCATTGCAAAAGATCTTGGTTGTTTGCAATGTCTTTTTTTTCTATGTTGTGCGTGCAGATTCCTCTTTCTGTTACCACTGTATTTCGTTTCTGCGCTGATCTGCGGCATTACTCAAATAAATAAAGCAGCGATAGCAATAGCTATAGATAGTGTGAAATAGAAGCCAAGGGAATCAATAATTCGAAGAAGCAAACGGATGATGGAGGGAGCAACGCAGTCCTCACTGAGCCAAATACCCGTTCATGACAGGGTTCTGTTGAGCGGTAACATGGACAGCGTAGATGATGATTTAGAAACTGTGATCTTTAGTGATGGGGAGGACAATCTTGAAACTTGTACAGTAGTGACAGAAACGGATTCAGATGGAGACGCGGGGCAGCACCTTCGGGGGGCAACTAACGGCGGTGCAGCCAACCGCTTACACTCGCAACACACGTTAGGGGATTACTCGGATCATACAGTACAGCGCACAAATAATATTCCCCCCACTCCCGCTCCGGCTATGGCCCCGGTCTCAGCTTCGTCCCTCGTTACTTCAATTGTTCCCGAACCTCAGCTACCCGACTCCTTTTCTTCGCAAGCTTTTCCGGTTATCTTACCGGTTATGCAAATGACATGGGAACTGCTCGCACCAGTAGCCGCTGAGGAAGGGGTGGAGAGAGAAGGGGAAGTTGGGAAGCAACAGTCGGGTGGAAAATTTTGTGTGCGTTATTGTTTGGCATCAAAATATGGTGAACCCCTACGACCTACGGATATCAACGAATCGGCGCTACCGGAGAGACTTACCTGTGCGTGCAGAATGGGTCGGGATGACATTCCTCAGCCGATGAAGGCCCTGCGGACAAATGGAAGAAATCAACAGACCTTACTATACAAGCACACAATTTCTCGCGAGCACTGTGTCGTGCGGTTTCATTTCAAATTGCAATGTGCCCCTCAAGGATCTGCTGCGGCGGCTCCTTCGGGACAGAAACCGTTCTACAAGTGGACATCCTTTGACGTCACGGATTTGTCATCCAGCAACGGTACATACTGCCGTACAGTAAGATTGTTTCCTTCGCACCGCTACAGCTTCCCTTTAACGAGGACAAACGCTGCTCAGTGCGTGGAGTTGCAGCTTGGGACCCACTATCAATGCACCATACGTGTATTGGGTGGCAATTCTATTGCTAATTGTAGTCGCCTGGTCAGCTCATCGGATGCATCGTCCACAGCAGTGGCGGCAGTCGATGCTTCCGTGCAGTTCTCCCCTTCACCTGAAGTTGTGCTGACCAATTTTCCACCACCTAAGAAGGTGCCTAGGATTTACAACGGATGTTCCCCCTTTTACGTGGAAGATGAATATGACAATGACAACAGCAATAATAATAATAATATTGATGGTGTTTCCTCTTCTCTGGCCACTAAACCTGGTTACACCCAGCAGGAGCCGAAGGAGAAGTTGGGTTGTGCAACAGTTGAGGAGTCCCCGATGCCTCGTCCAGTCAGACAAAGCTGTGAAGAGGTCAGTAATACTGCGCCGTCGACTCTTCCAAAGCAAACAACTGTGGAAGCGGAGGGGACGAGCGGAAATGCACACAGAACAAGTACTAACCAAACTGAGAGTCGGCGCGGGACAGTGACACCCTCCGTCGAGGTGCTGTCAAGTAAGGTGAAGGAACCCAAGTGTTCATTAACTGTTGTCACCACTGGCATCCACTGCAAACAGGGTGTTATGCAAAGCTTGTTGCACATGAATATTTACATGAATCCTGACATTTCGAACTATAAGAAGGTAACGCATCTTGTTATTAAAGGCCCACTCGTGCGCAGCATCAAGCTTTTAACAGTGTTGCCATACGTGCATCACCTTGTGAACGGTGAATGGTTTGAGGGTATCCTCTCGTGCATCCCAAAAGACCCCATGAAGCGGCCACCAAACCTAGCGGCAGTGCTCGAAAAGTTTAATCCCAGTGACTTCACTTACAGTGAAGAGCCCAGCGCTGACAGTATTGAGGTTCTTAACGATTTTTCCCTGAAAGCGCTGATGGACACACCGCCAGAGAAGCGTCAGGCGCTCTTCGAGGGGCTTGTCTTTTATCTCCATCCCGCTGCGAAGCCGCAGAGTGACGCTGATAATAATCTTCGCCGTGTCATTGTTGCTTCTGGTGGTACCGTCACGCGAAGAACCGCGTTGGCATCTGTTGCCATCCTACCGGAAGCTAACATGTGCGGCACCGGGGTGGCCTGGGAAGGGGTGGCGAAGTGCCGAAAGGAGCCCCTGTGCATTTTTGTTACAACTGAAGATTTATTTCGAAGCGTGCTTCAGCAGCGGCGGTTGACTGCAACGACAGTGCAACGTCCACCGGGTTGCACGGCATTACCACCTTCCCCGCAATCTAGACAAAAACGGAAAAGGAGTTGAATGTTTTCTTTTTTTATTTTTCAGTTTTATTTTATTTTGTTTCTGTGTTGTTCCGGCTGTTTTGCGCTTATGCCACACACACACACACACACTAGAAAACATGAAGGACTTTATATGTTTGCTTAAGCCGGTGTACGATTATACATATATATGCAATTATTATCTTTATTGTCATTACTATATGAATGCAACGTATATGTCGACCTGTGCGTCTGGAGGCCAAAGTAAAGAAATATATACCTACATTTATATACATAAATGCAAATATAATAATATATATATGCATCTACCAACATCTTATTTATAGACGCATTCCTTTATATACCGTCGTATTTTGCCCGTACCCCCATCCCATTCTTGTGCGTACTCCTCGTTTTTAAAAATATTTTCTCTTTTTTAACTCTATTTGACCGATTCCTTTTCTGTGTCCACATTTATGTTTTTGTACGTTGGTTGCGGAGAAGCATGATGATGCGTCGCTGTTTTCAACTTTAAATGCATTTAGCATTCACGTATGCGTGTATGTTTCGACGTTTGTGCGCACGTGAACCTTTCTTGTATCTGTAGCTGCTGCTTTTCAAGCGTTGACACGTTAGCGTCCCCGGGCTATTGCTGGTTAGGGGGTGGCCCAGATATTTGCTCCCATTCATAAGTAAATAAACACAAGTATGTGTATATGTATGTGAAGCTGCAGACTCGTTGCATTCCTTCTCTCTTTCTTCCCTGTCATATTAATTTTGATTGCGTCGTGTGCGGAGGCGAAGGAGAACAGGCACAAGGTAAAAAAGACACCGACGCGCATATTTTGGTTGTCTGTGTACTTCAACAATATAGCGTAGTGACTAACTCGAGACGAGGTAATCGATCTTCGTGCTCAAGGATCATGCTACGGTCCTTTAGAAGTAATGCTTTTGGCCTATTAATACCCGGAGCTTGTACCATTCGTGGTCGGCATTTGCCTGTCTCTTCGTTGGAGGGCACTGTAGGTTTTACTCGTTTAACCTCCGCACGGGCTTTGTTTTCAGCCACACATTTACTCTGGCGGAGGCAGCATGGACCCACCAACGTCCTCTTCCAACTTGATGCGCTGCCACCAAACTTGCAGCGGGAATTTCACAAGGATGAAAATGCAGTGAACTTGACATATCTAGTCGACCTCCCTTCCTCCAAAATAGCATCGTCTCATGAGGACAGTAGTGACGGCACTACTAAGAGTGATACCAAGAGCCCGGTTATTAAGGTGCTTCCCACATGGGCCCACATTGTAACATGGTGTTGTGCCACTTGTGGATGCCAGTGGTCGGCTCGTCCAGTGGACCGTACAGATCCACAGGTGGCTGCATTTTACAGTTGTCCGAGATGCGCGGCCCGCACGGCGAAAAAACACTGTTCAGACACCCCGCTGGCGGTCTCGCCCAGTACTCCTTCGTTCCCTCCGGGGAGACGGTTTGCGGAGGCATTTCCCCTGCTTGCAGCACAGTGGGATGCATGTCGTAACAGTGTAATTCACAACAAGGTACTTTTTGAGTCCGTCGCCGATGTGCCACTGCCTTGCGCCACCATCGTGTGGTGGTCGTGTCCCCATTGCGGGGAGCCGTGGAGGGAGTCAGTAAACTCGCGCGTTCAGCGGTTAGTGCAACAACAACAGAAACACTCGTCGAACGGGAATGTGAAAAGCAATAACACATGTATCCCGCTGTGCCCCTCATGCGAAGACCGTGGTTTGTCACTAACAGTTCCCAAAGATGGTAACGAGGGGTCAAAGGAGAAATCATCTAGTGAGCGGCGAAGCAAAAAGAAAGGTAACCAGAATAGTGAATTGAAACGCTTCTTGAAGGACAGTCCCCTGCTTCTCGCCGAGGCCCAGTTGCAACCACATGAAGATCCTGGAACCATTGCGCTGCGTAGCAACAAGTTGGTTTGCTGGAAGTGCCGCAGGTGCACCTATGAATTTGTTGCCTCAGTTGCCGACCGCTTCCTTCGTTACAAACGGTGTCCGCAGTGCACCGGGGAAAAACGCACACCACTTAACCTTCTTTCCATCCAGCGTCCCGATGTCCTTCGTGAGATTGCACGAACAGTGGTCAGAGGAAAACTGTTGAAGATGACCGTCCACGATGACACAGTCGTCCCATTCGTTTGTCGCAGCTGTTTGTCCATCTACCGCATGCCCATTCGCCTCCGCTGCCTACTGCCTGAAGGGGCAACAGCTTGTTCAAAGTGTATGTGGAGTCGATCAAAGTTTACAAGAGAGGTCGTTTCCGTTGGTAAAGGACAAAAGGGTGCTCCCTTCCGTTCACCACCAAAGAAGAAAAGGGGGAGGGATTCGTATGCCGTAGTGGATAATGAGTTGCACTTACGCGATACTGATCTCATGAATTGACATTATTTGCTCAATAAACGTTGGGAAGGGGACATACACGGCTGTGAAGGAAAAGTTATGTACGTCTATGACACTCTGTGTTGGTGGTGTTGTGTGCAGTCAGTACCTTTTTGTATCTGTATCTGTATCTGTATCAGTGTTTGTTTTGTGTATTTTCGAAGCTAGGGATAACTCAGCGTAATGTCCCCCTTGACTGTTTCGCTGTTTTAGGTGTGGGATAGGGCTTTCTACCTAAAGAATGTTCGTAATCTGTGATTGCCTTGCTCCAACTGCAAATGGTTCGCGTTTCTCTTGACCTCGACCTTTACCTTTACCTCTACCCTTCGGTCCCGCAGCCTCTACTCTCAAAGCAGCGGACGTGCTTGAGGAAAGGTATTTGATAATATCATCAAAGGGGAAAAAGGGTCGACAGACCTCATCCGACAGCAAAGGCAATAGCAGGGGTTCACCAGACAGCGGGAGCCTTCGCCTCTGGGCACGAGAAGTAATAGTAGTGTATAATTCAAAGGTGGGAAATACACGAGCGCACACGCGATACGCACACGCATCTCAATAAAGTTTAACCTTTTAAAGGATGGTTTCACGTGCACCGTCTTTCAGCGTGCCTAACGCAGTAGGAGTTCCGCAGGTTGACGATATCGCCCTGTTTTTATGTGGCCGCGCGATTGCGGCGGAGTGGCCCAAAGTATCTGCTGCAAATGCATCGGCAGCGGAGGCACTGGCTGCATGGTACCTCACGAAGGTGGCGCAGATGCATGAGCGCCCAACCACAGACACCAAAGGGGCATCGAACCTCGGCATGGAAGAACGGTCACCCGTAAGGGAGGCGGAATACTACCAAACTAACGAAGCGAATTTTTCCGATGCGTTCGAAGCTCTGTCACGCCCTGCTGGTGAGATCGACGCACTCGTAACACAAAAACTAGACAGGGAAGATCATCAACGCGGGTGGGGTCTTTCAAAGAATCTTTTAGATGGTTTTGCAAAGACATCGGGTCTCTTATTAACTGAGAAAGATATCATGGCCATTGATGATGAAATGAAAAGGAGCTTCAGGTGCTTTGAAGAGTTACTTGACATTTGCCTCCACTTTGGAGAAACGACCCATTGCAACAATTTTATATACCATATCATCTGTTTCAACATCGATAACACAGCGCTGTCTAGCCACACCACCCAAATGCTTTGGAACGAAATGGGCATTGATGATCGCGCTGCCGTTATACTCCCTGTGCTGTCAAGACTTTTTAGTGTGTGTGACGAATTAGGTTCTCAGCATGCTGCAGGAAGTATCACACATTCCTTTATTGTGTGGTTAGGCGTGAGTTGGAACTGTGCATCATTTAGTTGGCAGACCCATGTTTCCCGGGTGACTGGCTGTCTACTCGCAGAGCTGGAAAAGAAATTAATACTTGTGAGAAAAGATCCTGCTGCGCTAACGGCTGGTTTGCGTGACGACTCCACACCGCATGCACGTAGAGGCTCGAGGGCGAAGCCATCGCAGAAGGCTTTTGGAGTATCTGGAAGCAATCGACAGTTAAATATCGTCAGCATGCACAAGGCAATGCGTCGCATCTGTGAGGGGCGTACTCTAGATTCAAAGGGTTTGCTCGAGGCAGTTGTGGAGAGCGGATCTGGCGCTGCACTACCTTTGCGTGACTACAACAATGTTTTAGAATATATTTTTAGTGAACAGGCTCATGGTGGAGCCGTGGGCACTCAGGAATCGCAACAACAGCAGTGGCACCACTCGATTCTTTCTAATATAATGAATGGTGTGCTCCTATACTCACAGTTTTACCTCTCTGTGAGGTCGCTCGAGGCCTCACTACGTTGCGCACAGATGGGAGTTCTAGTGGGTCATCAGTGGCGTTCCAGCGAGCTTCTCACCATAGCGCATTACAACAGTTTTCTTGTGCATGTTGCATGCCAAGACACTCCGGCCGCTGCTGGTGACATCGCTATTATGCTCCAACTTGCTGATGCAGCCACGCGGAGAGACGGGAATGCGGAAACAGACGTCAATGCTCCGCGATTCCGCGCTGGGTGCTTAGGTTACATGGGTGCGGCTCTGTTACTTCTGATATCCCCTGGAACTGTAGACACATCACTTCGGTCCATTATAATCACTGGCATCGTGGCAGGGGTTCGCCCAACGTCAGAAACTGCAGGTGGTGCTGGAAACATGCGTTGTGGAGGCAGTGGTAGCGTTAGTAGTAATGCAAACGCCTTGCTTTGCACAGCCGCGGAGGCTGCGACAGGTGGTGGTTCTGTTGTGGTTCAGACAACAGCACAGACAGTACGCCACGCCTTATGGCTATCCGAAATGGAGGCCTTCCTTGATCCTTCGTCGACCGTTTCGACAGAGGTTATTACATCTGTTGCAAGGGCGACATTGATGCTGATTGCCGGTCACTACGGCGTTTGCACGTGCACGAAACCAATAGACAGCGACTCCCTCGCCCAGCAGTTGAGTCTAATCGAGGAATCCACACTTGACTCTACTAACAATGTACCCGAGCCCTCAGAGCTCCTCCTCCGTGAGACCATGCGACTGACGGCGCACCACGCTCTAGCCGTTCAAGTTGGCACAGCAGAGGCGCCATCCGGCGCCGGTCCCTTTAGGATCCTGCACACGTATTTAACAGCCGTGGAGAAACACTACGGCGCGAGCGGGCTGGCCGCAGTGGAGCAGAACTTCTTTTTTGTCTCTACTTACCGTTTCTTATGTGCCATGTGGTTACGCACGTGTGGTTACTTGAAGTCGGCTTATCAAGAGCTCACTCGGCTGGTAGAAAGCATGCTCTTCTACAGTCGCTGTGGATCCGATTCTCACAACGAAAATGTGTCAACACCGGCACCAACTACCAGGAAGGCGTCCACGCAGCCAAACTTGCATACAAACGCAGACCTGCTTGGAGTTGACGAGCATTTGTTGGGCGAAAGTCCAGTGAAAATGGCTGGTTCCACCGTCAAGGAGGAGGAAACGCTGCAGTTTTGGCCGCCAGATCATCTCCTCCTTTGGCAACATGTGCAGTTTGAACGAGCGCAACTGGCTCACTATCTTGGGTACTCTTGTGTGATTCTTGAAATAAGTGAAACGCTACGGCGTGTTAGTGCGGCGAGTCACTTCGTTATGGGTGTATTGTATGCCGACTTAATTGCCGCAATGACATGGACGCAGCGGAAGAATTACTTTGGTGCTCTCCAGGCGCTAGAAAAGATAGAAAGCAACGCCGAGAGTATCGGACTGACGCTCGTGCAAACCCATGCTCGAGTGCGACGGGTTTCCATTCTTCTTGCCTGTAGCCGTTGGCAGGAAGCACTCGATACGCTTCGTGTCATGCAACCCATTCCTTCCCTGCTGGAGCATTGGTACCTCCTCACTCACTTGCACGCACAAAGTGAAGTGTTGATGGCGTGTCCCGACGCAACGGAGGGAGATCTTGCAACTGTTGTGGACCGGCATATACAAGAGATGGAGATGTGTGGATCTTTTGTGGACGTAACGGGAAAAGAGGATTCTGTAGGTATTACATTGCTCGATAAAATGTGCCTTTATGCTTGCATCGATCGACACTCTGCGGCACTCCCCGGGCGGGGGCGGCAATCTTGGGATGAATGTTTAAATGTACTGGCACGGGAACTGCAGCAACGTCAGTTGCAAGAGGGGAAGTGGCAAGTGCTGTGGAACATGCCCATGCGGAATGTCTGCAATGAGGTGCTTTCGAATGCATTACTTAAGAGGGTGCTGAAAACATCCTAAAATGCAGCGTGTAGGGTACTGTAAAAGAGGTGTGGATTGCGGAAACTCGGTGAGAGCAATAACTGGTATATTTTTTGAGGGAGTGGACGTTCTTTTTTTTTTTTTAAATAACGATTACCCAATAGTTTTGGTATTCGGGGAAGAACAGTAAATTCCTATTGTGGCATATGATGATAGAGGGAGAGGGAAGCGATAGTTTCATGGAAATTTGCTGTTAGCAACTCGAACAGCTGCAACAAAAATACCATTGGACGTTTACACGCACACAAACAAACGCAAACTACATTCCCCTTTTCCCTGTGTACGGAACTTGGCTCACTCATTTAACCATCGCTTTCTTCACGCTCGCTTCCATATGGAGAACTGTATTGTTGTCTTTCCAAATGGTGTATCATGCACCGGATACAATAAAATTCGTCTTTAACGCTTCCTGTTTCTATGTTTTTTTGATATGTCCCTACACCGCCCCCCCCCTTCTCTTTCCCCTTCACCTCTTTATTTCATTGATGTATGCAACCCAAAGCTCCGCAGCAGTAGCAGTAAAGATATAAAAAGAAATATATTACATATATATATCAAGTGAAGGAACAGCTCTAACGACTCTCATCACTTATTACCATGTCGGAATACGCAGATTGCACGGAAGTGGCTAAGAAGGCGCTTGAGTTTCGCCAGCAGTTTTACCAACTGTTAGATAACCCAGAGAGGCGGGGTGATATTGTTGCCTTGTATGCTCCAAACACACCTCTCCTTTGCGAATGGAATGGACATGCCCTCCCAGACACCGCTTCCATCGCTGCATATCTCGGCGGATTACCCCGTACAAATCACAAAGTTGATTGTGTGGATGCGCAACCGCTTCCGGGTAATGAACGGGCGGACTCATTTCTCATGACAGTCCATGGCGTAGTCACATATGATGATGAACATAAGAGGGAATTCTTTCAGAGGTTTGTTATTAGAAAGGTAGAAGAGCGGTATTACATAATGAATGATTATTATCGCTGGTTAAGTGAAAAGGAGTAAAGACTGCAACGTTCATCTATTTGGTGGTGTAAGTGGCAAATCGCGGCCATCTGGCTCCTCAATTTCTTTTTGTGTCCATATTATAAAAGGAGGTTTCACTCAGCTCTCTTTTTTTTTCTTTTGTTACGCCCCATTTTTTGACAAGTGGGATACAAAAATACTAAAGAATGATGCAAAAAAAAAAATGACGAGGAGGAAGTTAAAGAAAAGAGTGAGGGAGGGGAGTATATATATATATATATATAATATGATAAGACGGACGAATCTTTTACAAAGGGGACCAATAGTGGTAAATAGGATGTATTTCTGCTTGTCGTGACGTCAGAAATATTGAAGGAAGTAGTTGGAGGGGAGAGCAATTGTACGATTGGGGGTTTGTGGATAAATGAGTGTGTGTGTGGGGGAAAAAGATGTTTGTTTGTTTGTTTGTTTTCTTCAGTTGGTGCTATTATTTCCTTCAGGAAAAGGAAGGGACAGGCATGGTGTGGTGTGGTGTGATATCTAAAAAAAAAAAA
>NW_027123307.1:52869-55495 GCF_001457755.1 Trypanosoma equiperdum
TTATGTGTTTCGTTGGTGATGAAATTTAATCGGATAATATCGTCTCATCTTTGTCTCTCTGTCACTCTTCTTTTGCAAGTAGTGGTGAACTGAGAGCAGTGATGAAACGTAAGTTAGTGGTGAGTGTTGTGTGAACGCTTATATGTTGCTAAAAATAAATTAATAAATAGCACTAACGATAAACAAACTGTCAGTGTTTATTCGTATTATTATTCCCCTTTTTTATATATCTTTAAAGGGGAAACTCCTCTCTTTTTTTTTATATCTTTGATTCACTTCTCCTGTCTCCTCCACTTTTCTTCTTTTTTTATTCTCGTGGTTGCCATTGTCGCTGATTCTTATCCTCATCACCTCTTCAAAGCATAAATGCTGACAAGAGCATGAGATATATGGAGAGAGATATTAAAAAGAAGGACATAAAACTTATATTTGCAGTTTGTCTTATAACAAACTGATGATTAGAATGTAAAGAATAGTTAGAATGAATGCTTTTTAAAAAAAAAGAAAGAAAGGAAGGAAGGGAATGAAATAGCGAGCGGAAAAGGCAAGAGCAGGGATAAATGTCATCCCTTCTTGGAAAGGGGTGGGACTCACAAATATAAGTGCACAAAATAAGTAAACAAATGCAATTCTGGCCCGATTTCAAATTCCCCGTCTGTCGCCTTTTCCACATGCGTAATAAGCGCGGAAACGAACCGCGGTGGAGATTGGCACGTGGCGACGCGGTAATAATAATAATAACTGACAGGAATTGTGAAAAGTGGGAATTAGCAGCTAAATGGTGACAAACTCACTGAAAGGGTTATGGAGGGAAATAACATCGGCTTCAGCAATAATAGAGGTAATTTTTTTTTTCAACTTTTGCGTTTCGTGATATATTACCATCTAGTAATGGTTTGTGGCAAAAATATGAACGCACCCACTTTTTAGGTTTCCACATACACACACTTCCGCCACACGGAAAAGCACACGAGCCTGGTTCTTCTTTTAATGTTATTCGGTTAGTTCAAATATAGGTAGTAGAAAGCGAAGAGAAAGATCAAGAGAAGTATAGTAAAAAAAAGAAGAAAAGAAAGATATACAAGGACAGTAGTTGAGATGTCCACGCGGAAAGAGCCACCGAAGGTTCTTAAAGGCGCCGCCTATACGGAGTGCAGTCCCATATCTGATGTTTCTCATCACAAGGCTTCCGCAAGCAAGGCATTTCTGGAAAATCATTACCGTGGGATGTTGCGTGACACCCGAAGTGGAAACACCGCGCGCCCCGTTGGCCCTCGCCCGAGGGAACCATGTGTGGACGACTTTGTGCTCGTCAAACGCATCGGGAAGGGTGCTTTTGGTGAGGTGTACCTTTGCTATAAAAAATATGACAACGACAAACAGTTATATGCACTAAAGCGAATGCGCAAGACGGATATGATACGCAAGAAGCAGATTTCGCACGTTCGTTCGGAGAAGGATGTGATGGCCGAAGCGGCGTCCACAAATCCGTGGGTGGTGAAACTGTACCTCAGTTTCCAGGATGAACAATACTTATATATGGTGATGGAGTACATGCCAGGTGGTGATATGATCTCATGGTTGTGCATCAAACAGCGGTTTGACGTAGAGAGCACACGGTTTTATATTGCTGAGCTGTGCGCTGCGGTTGCAAGTGTTCATGACATGTTCTTCGTTCATCGTGATATCAAACCCGATAACATTCTTTTGGACGCCAAAGGGCACATCAAGCTAACTGACTTCGGGCTTTCCAAGCGTTTCGCAAAGGTAGGAGAGGAACTTCTTGACTTAGAGGAGGGCAACGACGCCTTGTGTAGTAGCAATAGCAGTGCAAACCTGTCAAATACCTGCGGTTCCACCTGCCAAGGGCCAAATTCCGTACCAGTCGTATCCCCCCACAACCCCCACTCACCCACTGCAAACTACAATAGTTTGGCACCTGCCGGGTCTCATGCCTCCGCACATCCCCAGGCTCGTCGCATCTTTGAATCTATTGTTGGTAGTCCGGGTTACATCGCACCAGAGATTCTTCTGCGACAGCGATATGGTGTGAACTGTGATTGGTGGTCTGTTGGTGTTATCATGTATGAAATGCTTTACGGGATCCCACCCTTCTTTTCCAGTGACACGAGCTCCACCTGTCACAAAATAACACACTGGCGGGAGTACCTCACTTATCCATCAGATCGTGGCGTCCCACCGGAGGCGACAGATCTTTTGCGTCGCCTCATGTGTGATCAGCGGGATCGTCTTGACTTTCAGGGCGTGAAGGAACATCCTTTCTTTAATGATATTGATTGGGAGCGATTGCGAGAGACTCCTCCGGCATTTGTTCCTGAATTATCAGACCCACTCGACACGCATTATTTCCCTGAAGTAGAAGATAATACACCGCAGCAACATCATCAGCGACCGGAGGAACGCAACGCCGTCAGGGAAGTGGATCCGCGGGGCGTGATATTTGCAGACTACAAATTCAACCTCAAACGGTAACTGCTGTTTTTTTTTTTTAAGAAAAAGAAAGATAAGAAAAAAGAGAGGAAATAAATCAAGAGAAAAGTACAACGGCCCACGCTGCGCGTACATTTCGCATATGCATATGAAAGATGCATATATATATATATAT
>NW_027123307.1:55505-57356 GCF_001457755.1 Trypanosoma equiperdum
ATGGGCGTGATCACAGTAAAATGGGGGCAAAAATGTTAAAAGATGAATTAGAAACGAACCTTGTGATACATGTTTATGATATTCATCATCATCTCCTTCTTCCCAGTGTGCGAAATCGATACTCCTTCGCGTTCCCTGTTTCATTTCTCCTCGTCACTCCCTTTTGATTTTTTTTCGATTGTTTGTTTTTTGTTTGCTCTTTTTTTTTCCTTTTTGATGCGGTATGCACACACACACACACACGTACAAATGCTTGTAAATAAACTGAAAAAGAGAGAGAGATTTCATTTTTTTTTTTGTTTTATTATATCCTCTTCTTATTTCTCTTCCTTTTCTTTTTTCGCATTAAAGTCGTTGACAATATTATAATGTGGCGGCAGAATGATGGCGATATTTAAATTGGTGAGAAGAAGCAGAAGGAAGTTGAGGTTGAGGTCATGTGGTACCGTTTCGATGTTCTCATTACTGTTTCTCTTATTTTTCCTTTTGCTTTTGTTTCAGCTTTAACTTCTTTTCGTTTTTGTTTTTGCATTTTAGTTTTCACGGGGATTTGGTTCGTTACAGCGTGTGTGAAAGGGGAGTGGGGGAAGTTGGAGGAGAAGCAATGCAGAGGAAAAAAAAACTGAGAAGAGAGAAGAGAAACTGTTATTTGTGTTTTTTTTCCCATCAACTGATCTCGTCTTATTTTTTTTAAATATTTTCCGTTGGTTTTTTTTGTTTTGTTTTTATTGAGGGAGGGAGCGAGAGAAGAGGGAAGTGCGGCGTTTGGGTACTTGCGTGTAGAGTTTTAGTGTGGTATAACCGAAGGGAGGGGGAAGGGAGAAGAAAAATCACAGTGGAACTTTTTTAGTGACGGAGAGCATTTTTCCAGGTATAAATATATATTAAAATATATTGAAATATATATTTTTTTAAAAATATATATAATAAATCAAATGTCCTCCTTTTAGTTTATTGATTTCCCCCCCCTCCCTCTTCTGCATTACATTACACTACACTACGCTGCGCTGTCTCGCTTCATTTCCTTTGATGTGTTGTGTTGTGTTATGTTTTTTTTTTTAATCTTATTAGTTTTTGTTTTTGTTACTTTAAACACCGATAAAAATATGTTTGGTGTTGGATGATGAGCTGCAAGAAGAGAGAGAGAGTAGCGATTACCGCCACCTCAATTTTCTCCCTTGCGTAATGTATTAGAGACATAAGTTCATGGACTTTTATATTTTGTTACGTGTAAATAGGTTTCGCTTTATGTGTTGGTTTTTTTTTGTTTTTCTTGCTTTTTTTCTTTTTTTCTTTTTTTTCCCCTCTTGATTTGCATGTCCCATGTGATATGGCGGGAAGGGGAGGGTAGCAACGTTATTAAATTAAAATAAGTGAACAAATGAATGTATAAGCGGAGAGTAAAAGCAAAAAAGAGAAAAAAAAGAAAAATAGTAATGAGTACAAAAGAGATGCAGGGAAAAGAAACAGGGGCGGATGATAATAATAATAATAATAAAGGTTGTTTTAATGTTGTGGGTGTGTTGTTACTGTTGTTTCACTTTCCTTTTCTGTATTTTCCTTTCAGAGATTCTCCCCTTCAACCCGTCGCTCATTCAGTTATGATTCGCGGTTTGGTTTTAGCGCGTGTGTTTATTTTCATCACATCTGAATGTTTCTCTTTTTTTTCCTTTTCTTTTTCCTTTTCGTTTTTTTTTGTGCTGATTAGCTGTTGCTGACGCGGTTGATGAAAGATACGAGGTTTCGTTGGGTTTTTTTTGTGATCCGGTTTCAAAGCGGGGTCTTTACAGTGTTTAAAGGCTGTTGTTTTATTGTCTTCAGTCTCTTCTTTTCAACCAAAACAAAAAAAAA
>NW_027123203.1:0-2221 GCF_001457755.1 Trypanosoma equiperdum
AACCAGGTTGAGGTGGCCGGCATCGCCAGGGATTAAATGTGCAACCACCCAACAGAAGTTGGAGCGCATCACAACACAACAACAATAAATGATATAAGTAATAAATAGAGATTTATAACGATATAGATTTTATTGAAAGTACAAACGTATCTAAAACCAAAATTCACGATAAATTTTTTGGTCATGGTGAGCATATGTTTCTATAGTGAAATTGAAGTTTATTTAAGTTGAATCTGTAAAAAACGCAACATTTTACAGTAATAATTTGCATATGTTCCTCCTATTTGTATTTTTCTGACATAAAACTGCTACAAGAAGGGGCTGATTAGTAACAGTTAGGAAATACATACTCAAACAAATCATTGTAGGTATCAAACGTCCCAACAACTAGACAAAACAACAAAATGGCGCGGATAAATAACTACATGCCATTTCTTTTAGCAATATCTATTTAAATACACGCTAAGATCAAGCACAGCCATGCAAACCGAAAACGCAGAAGACCTTTCTTTTCTCTTCGAAATAGTGGCATTAGACGATGCGGAATCCCAAATCCCACAGGTCACCGACGACTTCACCGCCAGCGTAAAAGCACTTAAGGCGATGAACCTTTCGACGGCCGACTCAACATGGCAATCCATGTTCTCCGCCAACAGCAAACCAAAGGAATGGTCGGAAGCGAAAAACCAATTTAAAGGTGCGGCCTTCGAAATTGACTGGGAAAAGCAATGGCCGAAGTGGTTGAAAGACTACAACCTTCAGCAGTCCGGCAGTGGAACGTCAAAATGGCTGCAGCAGAACCCGCCGCCGAACGCGGGGTATGCAAGAGACAGAGCACATGCCTTTATCAACGCAACCCTAACGGAAATAGAAGCTGAGGAAATAACGTACACTGAACAAAAGAAGAAAGCGACTGAAACACTTCCCAAGGCGGAAAAACAGAAAGTGCTAGAAGCGTTCTACGGGCAAGGGGCCAGTAAGACGAAAAAGACGGGAGCACACACGGTGACAGGCGACGGGCAATACACGGCCACGTGTGTAGCGAACGGCGGAATTTCGCTCTTCAACGACATGAAGTGCATTTGCGGCACACAGGACGGAGAAGCGACCGACGAATGCGGCAAAGATATAACACTTACATTCAACAGAGAAAGAGCGGCCAGCATAAAAAACCTCAAAGCCGTCTGCGGCGATACACAGAAAACTCCTTTCACAGCACCGCAACTCCGAGCTTTAATGGCCGCGCTCGCGTCAAAGATCAGAGCCACACAAAAGCACTAACGACAGAGTACTGCACATCGGAAAGGTGGGAGCGGCAACAGCGTGTGCCGGAACAACCGGTGAGCTTTGCGTTCAGTACACGAAGCATTTTGCGGCGGGCGGCAAAGGCATCCACAGTATCCCATGAGTCGCAAAGCTGACAGAAGCGGTCGACGACTTAGACAGCGCAGCAAAGGCCGCAGAAAAGCCAATGCTATATCAAAACAGATTTTGGCTGAGGCTAAAAACGCAATGCGCATCTACAAAACGACCAAACCAGTGCCACAAGTTAGCAATCAACGGACAACAGAAGTTAACCCAATAAAAGTCAACGAAGACTGCAGTAAACGCCAAACAAACACCACCTGCACAGCGGACAATAACTGCAAATGGGATAGCAAAGAAAAGAACGAAGGGGATTTATGCAAACCTAAAGAGGAAGAACAGAATACAAGCCAAGTAACAGGAGATGGAACTCCAGGAACAACAACAGAGAAATGCAAAGGAAATTGGAGCCCGCGTGCCCAAGCCTCCTGAATGTAAATAGGATGGAAATGTGCAAAGATTCTAGAACTCTTGTAATAACGAAATTTGCTCTGACATTTATTGACTTTGTGAGTTTGGTGTAATTTTGAGAATTCTAAAATTCAAAGAATATTTTTTCAATTTTATGAAAATTATGAAATTTTCTTTTTGAGTGAATTTGTTATGTTTTTACCCATTTTGGTGAAAATAAGCAAATTAGTCAAATTTTTAAAAATGTGAAAAATATTAAAATTTAGCAAAAAATATTATGACAGTGATATATAAATGCAACTATGTTGGGAAAAGGAGTAAAAAAGTAAGTTCTATTGTAAAATTATTAATTTAGCAAATTTTGTTTATTTTATGGATATTAGCTAGCTTTAAGGCTACAATAGTAAGACTAGTAATAATAATGATGATAATGATAATAATAGGA
>NW_027123203.1:2255-3584 GCF_001457755.1 Trypanosoma equiperdum
GTGAACGCCGAATTAGAGATCCAAATGAAAAGCAATTAAAAAAATGTAAATGTTGGAAAGGGTGTAAATA
Source organism: Trypanosoma equiperdum (assembly GCF_001457755.1). NCBI lineage: Eukaryota > Euglenozoa > Kinetoplastea > Trypanosomatida > Trypanosomatidae > Trypanosoma > Trypanosoma equiperdum. Next base: position 2,326 of record NW_027123203.1, read on the forward strand.
AGTGAGTAAAAGAGTGTGAGAGCGAGAAAGAGGAACATCATTAAATGAGACGGAGCAAAGAAGACAACTTATAAGCAGTGTCAATAGCAGAAATAAAAGGAGTGCATCATGTAAAAGAGCATGGGGAATCTGATCATGCGTATGCAATTCTCATCAGCTGGATCATATGTAAATACCACGTTTATAGCAAGGCAAGCAATGGGTATGCTGTATAATAAAGCTCAAGAAAAAACATATGACAGTGTGAGCAAAAGCTTTATGAAGAGGCGAATGAGCTTCATGAGGTTGAAACAGGAAGCAGTTATACTTCTTCAATTATGTATTGCTGCACAGCCCAGACATCAAGACCGTTTAAAGACCTTACAAATAATATAAGACTTTTCGCGTACGCAAAGGCAAACAACTGAATTACTGAAACAAAAACCAAGAGCAAAGCACTTTCTCAGTCCGAGGGTCCGTTTCGTAGCATGCATTGCAAGCAAAAAACATAAAGTGTGAAGAGGAAACAACAAATTAGTTATGTTCGTGACATACAAGAGCGTGGCGTGGTATTTCTGTACCGTGTACTGCAGAATAAACATAAAATAAAAGAGCCAAAAAAGCGGCAATGTCAAAATTTTAGATGTAAGAGGATACCGAAAATTTAAGCAAGCAAACCAACAGTACTATTAATACCACATGATGTAACAGACACAAGCTCATATATATTGAAATAAAGCGTTTAAACTTGTCGGAAAACAAAATTTAGGTCGTGACGGCTATAGGTTTCTGTGGTAAAAGCATCCTTTTCACAACTTGACCATATGACAAATACAATCAATTAGAATGATAATTAACATTTTTATTTTTTAAACATTTATCTTTTAAAGTATCTAGAATATTGAAAATAGCCCAATAATAAACTACTGAATGCAGCATATATTAGATTTGTAAAGACTGCAAATACAGAAAAGTATAGTGAAAAAGTGTTATGTTCAGAAGATATAATAATGGCACAAAGCACTTCAGCGCAATCTACACAACCGGATGATGCAATTCAACTAGCCAAAAGGGACAACACTAACGCTGACCCCCACGCATAAATGCACGCCAGTTTCTAGCAGTGCAAGAGATTATGGAAAAGAACACAGCCACACAGGAAGAAAATAAATCAAAATAACCACCAAGAATGTGCAAACAGGCAAACAAACCGATAGGCAAAGAATTAGTGTTCTCTCCGCCACCCTGGGGGCTTTAGAGTTAACACTAAAGTAGGTGCG
>NW_027123203.1:3594-6602 GCF_001457755.1 Trypanosoma equiperdum
TGTTTATTTATATTTATGTATGGAAGCATACGAAGTGATTAAATCAATCAGAAAGAATGAAATGTACAGAAACAATCAAACCCCATCTACAAAATGGCACTCCATATAAAAAGAACACAAGCAAATTTTCCACACCCAAGAAAACAAGAAATTTATACCTAAACCGATAAAAAAAAAGATGAAAGCAATCTATAAAGCACAACTAACTGCAATACTAGTTAGCAGCTATAGCACCTTAACTGTACGTTTACAAGGAGAGCATAACTGGAGCTCACTTGAAAGTAACTGCACGTTATTTAGCGATGAAAGAAGGAAACAGCTAACCTCGTTGCTAATCTGGTACACAAAAGCGCGGCCACTGGACAAGGCATTCCCATACTGCTTTGAAGAAGAAAATGTGCTAAAATTTAGGAATTTGGCTTAGAAAGAATAAAAGGGATGAAATGGATAGAAGGAAAAGAGAGAAAGGGGAAGATGTTGTCTTGTGGGTGCTTTTTGGAAGCAAAACAGGTCCCTGCAGTGGGTATTAGAGGAGAGCGAGATGACGGCAGACAAACTTAGTTTTGGGGTGATTTGGCTACGGTCTAACCTTAAAGACGATCTATGTGTTGTAACCTCGTTTGGTCAACAACGTGAGCGACATGACCCACAACACCAAAGGACGACTCTGCATAATTTTCGTACCTTAAAACATTGCTCTATAATTTCTGCTCTTACACCAGGGAAAACGGCAAAGCGAATGGTCAGACAAAATGAACGCCGCAGGTGCCATACCGCCCATTTGATCTTTGAAGTGATAGCAATGTCTCTCCTTTCATATGGCCAAGCTGCCTTCAAACACGACAATCGTGCGGATTTAATGTTTTTATGCGACTTTGCGACACTAAAAGATCGAGAAGTCGAAAAACCTGATGCACTTCCACCGTTGGAAGAAGAACTGGAAACACTAAGGAAAATGAATATGTCAACAGCGGATAAGAGCTGGCAAAGTTTATTCGAAGGTGGAACGGAGAAAAATAAATGGGAAAACAAAAAAGATGGGTACACAGACGAAAACGTAAAAAAAGACTGGGCACCAAAGTGGGACAAATGGGTTGAAACAAAGGAAAAACTGGACCAAACCTGTAGGCTGAAAAACCTGGATCGCCGACAATCCACAGCCTGCCTCAGTCTGGGGACAAAAACAAGCACACGCCATCATCAACTCGTCTCTTACAGAGGCGATTGCAATGAAGGGGCAGATAGAGGCAGAAAACCTCGATGCACAACAAACCCACCCTGAAGCGGCAAAAAATTTAATTCTGAAAGCGGTTTACGGCAACACAAGCAAACCAGGCGAAGCGGAAGACGGCAAAACAATAACAAACAAAGGCTCGTGGACCGACAGCTGCGGCCAACACGGTGGCAAAAGCATAGTAGGCGACATGTTATGCATATGCTGTGAAGAAGGCAACGACAGAGCCCAAGTGTGCGACAACAGCAACCTAGCAATCAAGTGGCTGACCGACGCGCTCAGTTCAGTGCCAACGATTCTAGAACAGTGCCCAAGCGGAAACAAGGAGAAAATAACAGCACTAGAACTCAAAGCCCTTATAGAACGACTTTCCGCACGGGTCAGACACACAACCAAGTCCAACGCACTCTGTTCTTACCTAGGGGCAGTAGGAGCACAAAGCACATGCGCCGGAGGCAGTGACGGCCAGGCCTGCGTAGATTACACCAAATACTTTACCAAGGGTAACGCCGGCAGCGGCATATACGGAATACCCTGGGTGAAACACCTACGGCAAGCAATAGATCAGCTCAATCAGATGACGAACGCAGCCGCGCTAGCGGCACAAAAGAAAAATGCTGTCAGCGAGCTTTTAAAAAGAGCGAAGTTGGCGTACAGCACAACAATAACGCCCCCCGTTCAAGAGCAAACAAACAGCCCAACAGCAGGGAAACCCACACAGCAGGCAATAATAGACAAAAAGAAAGAATGCGAAGCCATAACAAAATCAGCTGAGTGCATAAAGAATGGAAACTGCAAATGGGAAGGACTTGGTGACACAGAAGGGAAAAAAAAGTGCACATTGAATACGAAAGCAGCAGAAAAAGAAACACAACCTAGAGAAGAAGGATAGAAAAGCTTACAAAATGCGCCGATGCGACAACAGAAGACGAATGCAAAAAGGTCCAAGGGATAATTCAAAAAAATAATAAAGCTAGTTGTGGATTCAAGGCAAGTGCAAATATTACATTTTTCTCGTCAATAAGAAATTGGCTCTAATTGTTTCTGTCTTTGTGAGTTTGATAGAATTTTAGAATTCTAAGGATATTGATAAAATGCGTGAAATTTGTGAAAATGCGATAGTCGGAGAAAGTTTTCTTAATTTGCTAATATTTGATATATTTTAACATCTTTTGATAAAAACTTTGCAAAATGTTGAAAAACGTTGAAAATTGTGAATATTAAAAAAATATGAAACATATGAAATATGCATAATAGTAACCTGTGGATGTGAAGCAACGGGGAGAAAGGTAAAAAAATTAGTGCTACTATAATTTTTTTTATTTGGTACATTTTCTGTATGTTAGGAATAATTTAGGTTTAAAATCAAAATAAAAATAGTGAAGATACTTAAGGATATTATTACGATATTAGTTGTAATAATGATAATAACGATAGTTGTGATTGTGTGTATATACGAATATTATAATGCTAGAATAATAATAATAATGATTATGATGATATTGATAGGAGAGTGTTGTGAGTGTGTGTATACTAATATTATAATGAGAGTGTTGTAAAGACTAAATGGACGGGTAAAAAGAAGGAGTTACAACAATGACACTGTTGTAGTAGGAGTAATTTAGTGAGTAAGTGACAGTGTCTAGGAGAGAACGTGGAATATTATTAAAGGACACGCAAAAATACAAATATAAAAAGAGAAGCTTTAATATGCCCAGTTACAATCACAAATATGACATAAGCCATCACCTTGCACAGGGAAATGATCGAGGGG
>NW_027123203.1:6612-7424 GCF_001457755.1 Trypanosoma equiperdum
TAGTGTACAGGCCAAACGTCGTTCAAACGTTATCCAACTTAGTAGAGGCCAAGGAGAAAAAAGAATGGAGGAAAATAGAAAGTAAAACAACGGGATAAGCGAAATAATAGCAAGGAAGAAAATGATAGGACAGAAATAATGCGCCTCATTTCACACAGAAATTGATTGATGCTCTTTCAGAGATTATAGTATCTACTGCAATTTTAAATATTATAGCGGATTATAACATATGGCTGTTAAGAAATCGACCCAGAAGTAAGTAATTGGGTGAATGTGAGGTAATGTCGGAGTAGTATTATCATTATATATAGTAAAAAAGACAGATATTTGTGGAACAATATGATATAACCGGGAGAATAATTTTACAACTAGGGATGCTTCTGGATTACGATGGTCATAAAAAAATGAAAACGTAAAAAATCATAAATAGTACATATATGAATGAGTGTAAGAGGTTTATAAAGTAGAGAGAATAAATGGTGATACTTTTCCAATTTTCTATTGATAAATTGGTCTGACATTAAAAGCTTTGAAGAAAGAGTAATCCTTATATAGGTAATCTCTGATCCAGAAATTATGGATCGTCTCAAAAACTTCAAAGAAAATGAGTGTAATCACGGCCAAAATTGCCTAAATAGAGACAAAAAATACCTAAAACGAAAGAGGAAAATACTACAGAATGCTCAAGGTAATCCGTATTGTAGAAATGTTGACGTCATATCGTCATTGCAGATATATACAGCAGGAGTCTAGCAACACTAGATGAGCACAGGGCAGAAAATTAGTGAAAATGTTTTAGATATAGATAAAGA
>NW_027123203.1:7434-8101 GCF_001457755.1 Trypanosoma equiperdum
TATTTTTGTATTTCTCACAAAAACTAGAGCAGCGCTGATAACGTGAGCAACGGAGAGTTGTGCAATCGTCACCTTAATATTATTTTCTTCAATATACGGTCAACATGCTATCCAGAAACATCAATGAACGAAATATGGAAATAAGAAAAGAAGCAGAGATAACAGACCCTACTTTACAGCTATATCACTTTACAACGTATGCGGTGCAACAATTATTAATACCATTTTGGCAGCGGCGACCGCAGTTTTAAACGCCGCCGACCAGGAATTTCAAGAATGGGAGAAACCAACCCCTAAATTTTTTTCCAAAGCCCCATACACACACAGATTTGAAATGGTTTCACTAACAGCACTGTTTTTCGTCATCTGTGTCGTGCCAGGGATCAGGGTGGCGAGCAAGGCGGCGCTACATGCCAAAGCCGTAAACCAGGTTTGTGACCTAACGCACAATCTAAAAGCAGCCACTGTCGATCTTGACTCACTCATTAACAATGCCAAGGCAGACTTGATGGAAATCGAAAAGGCCGAACAGCGAGCACAACTTTACTCCTTGAAGCTCGGTCCAACCAACAGCGGCTGGAAACTGGCACGAGTCTATGCAGCTTTTGCAACTCAAAAGCGTCGAACCGCCCAGGACGCATTCGAACAGCTAGCAGCAATAGCAACC
>NW_027123203.1:8111-8473 GCF_001457755.1 Trypanosoma equiperdum
CACAGCGGGAGCGACGAACGGCTGTTTAAGCAAAACAACAAGCGCACCGAACAAGGCCGCACACAGCAACTTGGAGAAATGTTACTTGGGAACAAACACGATGACGCGGATCCCTGCTATAAGTGGATTAGGGACCACACAAGCAGGAACAACAGCTACGACAATAAGCTCAAAAATAACCAGTGCCATAGGCAAAATCAAAAGAAGCGGCGACAATCTTGCGGATGGGCAAACTAAAATACTAGGAAACGAAGCCGGGTGCGAATACCTCACAACAACAGCTAACCACGGCATCTTTACAACAGGACAGCTAACATTAAGGTTCGGAGGCGACATAATAATTGTAACAAGCGGTGATAATG
>NW_027123203.1:8483-9305 GCF_001457755.1 Trypanosoma equiperdum
AACAATCTTGCGGACGGCGAAACCCAGATCCGAGGAAACAGAAACAACTGCGAATACTTGGAAACCACTTGTAACTACCAAATCTACCAAAGAGGGGAACTAAGTTTAAGATTTGGAGACGACATAATAATTGTAACAAGCGGTGATAATGCACACACCTACACGGCCTGGCACGAGAAGGCGCCGACAGATGGCCGACAAGCAACACTTTACGACGTGAAACAGGCATTAGCCAAGCTTACCACGCCCGAAGCAACAATCGAACCAGCAAAAAAAACTGCTAACAATAGAAGGAAGGGAGAAGCTCGGCAGCGACACCCAGCTTCAGGAAGCATACGCCGACATCCTAGGGATGGCGAGAGAAAGCGTAACGGCGGAAACAATCGAAGCTGCTTTTGGAAACAAAGACAAAGAAACCTTCAAGAACAAGTTCTGGATCGCATTCGACAGCGCAGAAGTTGAAACTATTTCGTTCAACAAAGAGGGAAGTGGCACCACAAAAATAAACCTTGTCACTACAGTGGAGGACCTAATGAAGGCACTATTTTTTTTTTGCCAGAACAAAAGCATAAACAAGCTTCAAAAACAGGCAACAGCAAGCGGGGAAGGTGAAATATCCTGTCAAACACCAGGGACTAAAGAAACAAAGACACCATCTAAAGAAGAGTACGGCAAACACAAAGAGCAAGAACCGTTAAAGAACGCAGGATGCAAATTTGATAACAGCAAAAAATATGGTGATAAATGCTTTCTAGACCCTGGCACAAAACAGAGAAGAAAGATGAAGGAAATGGAAAAACGACAACTGTAAACTGTGGACAA
>NW_027123476.1:0-1617 GCF_001457755.1 Trypanosoma equiperdum
ATATATATATATATATATACCAATTCTTCTTTGAATTTCGTTTATTTTATTTATTTGTTTTTGTTTTCAGCCTTGATTGCTTCACCAAGGCAACAAATACAAAAAAAAACGGTCAACCATCCAAGCAACCACACACATTTTCTTTCACTTGCATCTTCATAAATAAATAAATACACAAGCAAAAATAAATATAAACAAATATGTGAACACACACACACACACACGCATGCCCTTCAGAAACGTCAAGGGTCGATCATTCCTTTTATTTGTTAGCACTCTTGATAGCTTTGTCTTATTTTTTTTTTCATTTTTTATACTATCTTAATTAATTCTCTTTTTTTTTTCTTTTCTTTCATACAATTTTCCCTTCTTCTTCCATTTCTCCTGTTTTACTCAACGCTTCTCCGCTCCAGCATTTTACTGCTCCTGATTCGCCGAGCAACGAGATCTCAGTTGCTCACAGTACATGTTAAAATCACTTGGTTCCACCCATGTGCGCCAATCAATTGTCATGAGAAACTCAATCTCTAATCTATTAAGTTCCTCATTACTAACGCCACCAATACCTGCAAAGTAAGAATTGCTATAAAATGAGTCATCCCGCAACTTTACACTCACCAACATTGAAGTTATCAAAAGCCGGTGAATGTTCCGAAAAGTTATTGGACAATTCGTTGCTGCAACGTACCGATCAATGAATATGATACAGATGATGAAGCATTCTGGTGAGCACCGTGAGTATTTGCCTATGCGACGCATGTAATTCCACACAGATATTGCAGGAACATGACTGCTGTGAAAAGCGGATTGGTAAAGGTGCTCTAAATGCCGCTGTTCCACGCACCGACGCTCTACTGCCACTGCTGTCAATTGCCCTAACTCATGTAATCCCGATTGTTGTGGATCCGCTGATTGGGAATCGCTGCCTGCACTATTGCAATTACGCCCCGTCTGCTGACGGTCGCACCACTGCTGTCGATGCTGCCCATCGCTTTGATTAATTGTTTCAGTAGCTCGCGTAGAAGATTTTGGGCCGTCCATCATAATGGTCATACGCAAACTACACCAATGTACGTTATTATGCTGTGTCTCGGACACACTTTCCTACACACAAACAGACAAACAGACACACTTGTCCCTCTCCTCACACGCGTTGTACTTTCCCTTTTGAATTATTATTTCCTTTTGTTTTTTTTTCTTGTTTTCCTTTTCTATCGATTTTCCCCACCTCCACCTCCAGCTTTCTTTCCTTATTTATTTATTTATTTATTTATTTTTCTTTCTTGCTTGTGTATCCGCGATACCACACACCTTCTCCCCTCCAACACACGACACGAGCCTTCTTCCTCTTATTGTTGTTAGATGCTGACACTACCCGCTGATAATGATATTAACTACACACACTCACACACAAACTCACACACAAACTCTCTCTTTTTTTTTCTCTCTCTTTCTCTCGTGTCAACTGTTTATGACGATATTCCGCTCCCTTCTGTATTTCTCCCTCTTGCTCACTTAACTATTTTCCTTTCCTTATATCACAGTCCTGCACTTGTTTAAACCAAATGTTTGCTACAAAGGAATGGTCTGAGATGCACCCTTTTTTGATTTTTCTTT
>NW_027123476.1:1637-7192 GCF_001457755.1 Trypanosoma equiperdum
GTTCTCTACCAGCAAATATTTGGTACAAATGTGGGATTTGTGAGATGAAAAGCCGAAAGGAAAGGCCTAACCGTCACTCAACGAATAAAATACGCCCTAATGAATGCAACAAAGAAAAAAAAACAAATCTTCTATTATTTGTTTTTTTTTTTTGCTTTGCTCTGTTTTGTTTTGTTTTTGCTTGTGTTTTCTTTTTTTTTCTTGTTACTGTTGGCCAAATGTTATGTTAATGATACACAAAAAAAAAAAGAAAAAATGTCGTGTCACAACATACAACGCAAAAAAGAGGAAAAGGTTGAGAAGAAGTGTATGACAGGTTAAACCAACAAAGAGAAGAAAGAAAAAGAAAAAGAGATGCAGGCAGACGGAAGACAACATTAAAAGAAACATTTTTTTTTTTTTAAAATAGCAATGAGTTATTCTTTCTTTCGTTCTCTTTTTTTTTTTCTTTCCCTTCTGTCCCTGTACCTGTCCCTCTAAAGCATATATAAGTGCAGTTATACACGAGGGAAAATACCTATTCAATATGCAAGGAGACAACAAGATTGTGAAAAGAAAAAAAAGCGGGAATATATATAAATATATATAATAGACGTTCCGATATTTAACCCGTCACGCGCGCTTTTCCTCTTTGAAAAAAAAAAATAATAATAATAATAAACAAAAAGAGAGGGATTGCAGTGCTTTTACACAAATGTGGATTAACCGTACAAAAAGCAACTGGTGGCGCGGACAGGAACCGTGAAAAATATAGAGGACAAATATATTTACATATTTGGTCCAAACAAAACAACTAAAAATGTAAAAAAAAAAAACAACAAACAACGGAAGGGTTATGGCGTGTGAGCCCACGTACAGGACCAGTGGGCGCAACGATAAAACATTTGAAAACTTAAATATAAAACATAAAATACAAACACGCATTTATGTACAGTCATATGATAAAAGTTATTATTTCCCTCTCACCCCTCCCCCTCCGCACAACACAATACTAATACCTAAAATACCGCAACCCGCGCGCGCGGTGGCTCCCTTTATTTCCCTCTTTTGTTATTTTCAACTGAAAAAAAAAAAACAAAACAAAACAAAACACCACATAAAAAGTGCTCAGAAAAATAAGTTATAATGCATGATCTTTTACATTTATTTATTTAATTTCGTATAAATCCAAATGGGGCCAGGAAAAAAAAAAAACGAAAACAAACGTGGGAAAAGAGTTTTGCCATGCAGAGAGAAATGAGAAAAAAAGAAAGAGGGAAAGCGGGCGTAGCGGCATACATTCCATCTCTACATTTGAACTTTAGAAGTAAAAGGAGGGAGAGAGGGTAAAAAAGAAAAAAAAAAGAAAAAATCGTTGCAGTCAATTACGGAATGAAATACGTAAAACAGAGCAAATATTTGTTTATTTATATGAGCACGAAAAAAAAAAAAGAAAAGAAAACGTCTTCACATAAAGTAAAGGACCAAAGCACCACTGACGCTAAAAGAACAACAACAACAACAACAACAAGTGTGGAGAGGAGGGGAGGGGAATAACAATTTAAAAAAAAAAACTCAACCAAGCAAACGAACGAACGTCGGAATGTAAAAAAAGGTTTTTTAAAAAAAGAAAAAAAAGAGAGGAATAAGGATAAGAAAGTCACCTTCACAAACGCCGCCGACGAACAGCAGACCACCGATTATCATAATTACTACGTGAAAAACCAACACACAATAACATCGTAACATCCTAATGAAATATCCGAACACGTCATTATAAATAACAGTACGGTTTCCCAAAAAGGGGAAAAACAACTCTCTAAAGTGAAAAGGTAACGTCCAAAAAAAAAAAGGGAAAAAAATAGTGGTTCTACACATGGGAATAATGTTGCAAGCTCCTATTAATGTTGACCATCACAACAAAAATGCATATGAAAGTAAACTGGATGCGGAAGGCCTCATGCTTGGATTCATATGGCAACAGGCGCGGACGAAAGCAGCCGCTTCATGATCCACAGAAGCCGGTATGACAGGCTCTAAATGACCGAGCGCAAGACTCTGAACAAAAAGCAAATCCCGGTTAAAGAGGCTGCGGAGGCGAGTCGCATCACTTCCTGCTGGAGCCGTGCTGCTCCACTGCCATGGTGGGCGCCCAAGTAACATCTCCAACAACGAAATACCGAAGGAAAATATATCGGATTGGGGCGTGCAACGCCCACCAGCTGCCACTTCCGGAGCCATATATAGTGCTGTACCGCGAAGCATCACACCATCAGCTAAGGTTCTGGCCATAACTGACGCTTCAGATATTGTTGAACCGAAGTCTGACAACTTGCAAACACCGTCAGTACCCAGTAGGACGTTGTGCGGTTTCACATCGCAGTGAACAATACCAAGGTTATGGAGATAATTGAGTCCCTGTAGAATGTCGACGGTGAAGCGCCGCGCAACATAAGGGCTGACGCACCCAAAATTTTTTATAACAGAATGCAAAGAGCCACCAGGCACGTATTCCATAATTATCGAGAGGTGCGATGGTGTAATGCTACACGACACATACCGGACAATATTAGGATGATGGAGCTTCGACGCCACCTCCATCTCCTTCTCCAAAGATTCAGCCACAACATCACGTCGCAACCGCGGAATGCACTTGATGGCGACCTGAGCCCCATCCTCAGCCACACCAAGGAAAATTGTGCTGAAAGCTCCTTCACTAATTTTCTTCAGTGAACGTGTCCAAACATTCCGATTGGAATCGGTTAGAAAAAGGGGTACGACGTCTGCAGCATTTGCACCCTCAGCACAGCCTGAACCGTCCAACGAGGATGAGGAAGATGGAGCATACATTTTGAACAGCGATTCACTGCCTTGGTCTGATGAATCACTTTCAGAACCCTCCCCATCCGGACGTCGTGGAGAGTCAATTGTCTCGGGTACCCTATCTTTGATATCGCTTTCATCCTGTTCCTCAGGTTTACAATCACTAGAATTAACACAGTAATGGTTGTCCAACACCCGCACATATGGGACCGTGTCGTTACGCCGACAGCGCTGACGGCATAACCTCATCAAGCGCTTCGCCTGCATATCCATCTTCACCATGGGAAGGTAATGTGCCATCGCCTCTCCATACCTCCCCTGGCGCATTGCCGCAAAACCCAGGCGAAACTGCTTGGAAATACTAAGCGAAACTTCACTCGAGCTCTCTCCTGGTCTCAACTCAAACAATACAATGGGGAGCGTGGAGCAGGGAAGGAGCACACAATCCACGGGGAAAGCTAAAAAACCTTGCATATGTGAGGCTCCACCAGATGTGGCTGCAATACGGCAGGGACCATCCCTAACTGCGTGCGAGAGTTGAAACAGATGATCTGCGCCGAAGAGGACTCGTGCATTTCGCGAGAACGCGCCACAAGTTCCAACTAGAAACTCATTGGTATCCACCAACATGGTAACGGAGTCTCGGTGATCTAAAGGAAGTTTGGCGAATAAATCAAAGGCAAACTGGCAGCATCTCCTGCAGTGCATCGGAAGCGCTGCATGTGCACCGAAACTAATGAGGGCTCTATCAGGATCAAGAGCCTCAACACAACCAGAGTGCTCGGTAGCCACTTCGATCAAAGCGGCATGGTATTTTGTAGAACTTTTCCAAACATCTGGGTGGTACACTTGAATAGCTATAACGGTACAATGCCTGCGGTTGAATACATTTGGCTTTTCCTTGAAGATTCCGCAGTTGAGCGCCACGTCGCGCTGCTGATCACCAGCATTCCAAGTGACGCTGATGCTTGCCCCCATAATCCTCACGAATGCCGTGGACGACTCGCCAGGGGTCTCAGTTGCTGATCCATTTGCACGAATATGCCCTCCAGCTTCATTCTTAGATTCAACGCGGGCTAAGATAGCCTCCGGGATGAACTTTAGTAAAACCGCCAACTGGCGTCGAAGCTTCGCATAGTGCCCCTGTATTTTTCTCACCTCCACAATCCGGGATCTGCCCAAGAATATGTCAGCATTATCGGGGATTTCTAAATTGGAAGCACTTTTTAAAGCCGATACAAGGAGCATCAGAGGCTTCACCAAGTAATAAGTGCTTACGAGGGAAAAAACGGCGGACAACAATATTATCACCGAGATGGAAACAATAGTCACGTTCCGCGTGCGTACGACTCCTTCAAGAAAATCTGAACGCATAGTCACCACAGCCAACGTGACGTCCAGACCGCTTTCGTCGGTAATTCGGCCCAGTCGGCCATCCACATGACTCCCGCTATTAGGAAACGTTAACTCAACCGAATCGCTTAGGCGGTCAGTAGTAGGATCACGATGCTTTTCCATCTCCCGGACTAAATCAACCACAATGCTGTCATTTATCCCCTCCAACGTCAAGTGCTTGAATACTAGCTCCCCGTCAGAGGGGTTTTCATCCCATGACTGCGGCTGCCCCCAACTGTTCAAAATAACAATATCCCTCGAATCATCAAACAACATTGCACGTCCGTGGGAACGCAAGGCTTCCACAAGGGGTCGCGACTCAAGAAGCAAGCGATCAGTTGACAGACCAACAATGCATGCACCAAGGGCGCCACCAACATGAAAAGGAATCACATAATTAAAGTACTCACCGGTGTGCTCAATCTCACTTGGAATCCACCGCTTATTGCTTCCACTTTCATGCCATTGACGCGCAACTGCTCCAAAAGGACTGAGCGTCCTGCTCAAATCATGAGAAATATCCCAATTCCGATTGGAATCTTCATGCAAACGTTTCAACCGTATCGCATCGTACACGACAAAACTCGCACGAGACGAGTCATTGTTGTACGCACCTAACACCACAGAATTATTTCCACCGTCCCCTACATCATAATTAACAGCAAACGCATACGAACCACCCTCGTGAACAAACTTAAAATATGCGATGGTGTCTTTAAACGTCGACAGCAGGCTCATAAGTGAATACAACAGTGCTCGAGGGTCCCTGGGAAACCTGTTCACAGTATATAAAGAAGTTTGATTTCGAATATACTTCGCATTCACGATATGCGCAAAGTCCGGGAGCTGAAGAACAGTGGACCGCATAATTTTAACAACACTCCTAACAGCTTCCTTCTCGATAAGCCCTGTAGTACCAATAACGACACTAGACCCAATATAGTGGGCTGACAGCAAACTCGTAAAACTAAGTGTAAATACCCCAGTTAGCATGAGAAGTGCTACCGCAGCAATTGTGCCGACACGACAATGCCGCCGGTCCGCCTCCTCTTTCCCCGGTGCCCCTGTGACAAATGTGACAGTGCTGTTTTCTACGCTACGTCCGGTATTTCCCATCAAACGGCTTGTATCACAAAATGTAGAGGAAGTTGGCGAGAAAACGCCACAATCCTTCAACCCAACGCCCCTCAATGGGTTTGCTGAAACCGATTCACCGGTAGTCCGTACATTCAGCACTTGAGGGGTGTGGGTTACCATTTCCTCACCGTGATCCTCTTTCGTCATAATCTTTCATACACCCTGCTACTCCTTGTTTGGTAGTGATACTTCAATTTTATTTTTATTTTTTTTTTTTTTTT
>NW_027123476.1:7202-25596 GCF_001457755.1 Trypanosoma equiperdum
TAAGTTAGCGAAGTAAAAAAAAAAGAAATGGAGAATCCAAGGGGGAAAATATTAGTGCAGAGCATCAAAGCTCCACAAGAGAGAAAGTGTCAGCGCCCAAATGCTTCGAAATCACGAAAAAGCACCGCGAGCAAAGCGCACGTCGAGATTTAAAAAAGCATGTAACAACAACGATCATGTCAAAAAAAAAAATAAACAGAGAAACACCACAGAGCGCAGAGGTCCCCCAATAGTTTGGCAACTAGACCCAGATAATAACCTCCACTATTTTACGAGAAGCATATATGTCAATCATACGCACAGAAATAAATAAATAACAATTAGAAGTTTGAAAACACATAAGCAACCTGAGAGATGATAACAAATAACAATAACGATGATGAGACATAAGGAAGGGGTAGTAAACAGAACATTGGCTACCGCAAAAGAAGTTCCCACGAGAATGGACGGGTTAGCACAACTTGACTCAGTGAAGAAACCGACGCAATCACGCAGCGGAGGAGAGGGAACTGCCCGATAAAAAGACTGGGACGTACAATCCAACGGCGGAAGTCCCTTTTTTCCGGCGTGGTCGTGACGTATAACTCCTCCACTGTCACAAAAGCGCCGTAACGCAACGGCAGATCGAATACATGTGAAACTTGCGAAGTACAAAAAGGGGAAGCAATTGGCAAAAGAACCGATCCACAGGCTTCACCGTCAAGGCAGACAACAGGCCACATTGTCTGCTTGAAGAAAGAGGGCAACCGCTGTGACAACGGCTGCGCAACATCAAACGCCTGCACCGTTCCCATACGTCCATTCGCAGAAATGACGCGGGCACCACGCCAAAGATGAACCACGCGCTCACGTAAATCCCACAACTCTGGAAGTGCCGTCTGCACTATCAATATCCATCCGTTTCTCCTCGCTGCGTCGATCGCTGACGCTATGAGGTGATTCACTACGCTCCGTTCCGATGCAGAAAAGGTAAAGCAAAAGGCCGCTCGCTCCAACTTTTCGCGGATCTCACTGGCGCTGAGAAGTACCACCTCCCTTCCAACAGCCCCCTCTAAGGCCTTACGAAGCGAGAGCATATTGTCGGCAATATCATCACTAGGGAATATACACTCAAGCACAAACATGTCCGTCCATTTTCGCCTATGCCGCATCGGTACCCACTGAGGACAGAAACAGTGCACGTCAGTCGTCCGAGCGGCCAGAGCGGCGTGTGAAAAATTTAGTGCACGTAAGGCGCGCTCGCAATCGTGGGAACGCCGCGGGATTATAAGTGGCGCCGCCGACGCGTCACCTGTAGCAACCGTAAAAGACGAAAGTTCTGCCATAGCTGCCGCGTCCCGACGCTCCATAGCTTTCAAGAGATGCAGCGTACTGGGGTCAGGGTGGTGCAGCGCGTGAAGCGTAAGCACATGCAAATTTTTGGACATTCCGCGACGCAGCAACACACTCCCTACAAGTTGGCTGCAACACAGGTCCGTGTTGATAAAGAATACATGGTGGCAGAAGGTCACTCCTCGCAACTTACGCAGTAGGCTTTCGATAGAGGTAACTAGCAGCGGTTCAGGAGCATGCGCACGCGGTACACCGGCTTGCGCAGCCAAGTCGTGGAATGAATCATAATAATACCGCAGCCGATTACCACTGTGACCCTCAATCAAAAGCGCCCCACCTACTTTGATAGCCCTCATGAGAGCATTCGTCTCTTCATCAAGTTCCATGGCATCACCTACGCAGCAGGTGCCTCGGTGTAAAGTGCTTGTGAAATGTAATAAGGAGAAGGAGGGACGAACTAAATGTCCAGAAGAATCAGCTGCAGCGGGAAATTAAACTAAACCATTATGTTGAATGATACAAGGAATCCAATAACACGTTCAGGCACCATACCTCATGCAACCACGAACATGTCATTATTCCCTCTTCTCTGATATATCGACGGCACGCAGCACAAACAACACTCGAACCACACACACATCGTGGAAGTCGACAGGACTCCGACCCCACTGAATCGTTTCCGTCGGCTGAAGAGAATTTCCCCACCCAATACGAGGCGGTATCTTAGGTATCAGACAAATGCCAACTTCTGATTCAGGTAGAACATGGAAAAGGCCGGGTATACAACGTCTGCTTCGGACACATTTGGGATATGTCCACTCGCCTTTCTCTTTCCACTTACAATGTACAGAGTACGGCTTGCAGCATCCCAATCGAACTCCACGACGCAGCCGGTTGAAAAGGGCATCTTGTCACACTTCCAGCAACCGTAAGAGTCTCCAGCACGGGACAAACACCAGCCACCAAGCTCAGATATGTATTTACTCCCCATAGCCACCTCTTGCTGTGAATTTAGGCGTGGAAGCAACCCCATCATGAGACCCGACCCATCATTACCCTCACCCTGGTCAATGACCTTCATTGCCCACTGGCACTGGCCCGCGCTAAGTGGCGTTTTAGCACGAAGAGTTACCCACCCGCTATTTGCTTCCCTGCATGCCGTTGTCCCATCGATTACAACCCCTGTGTGAGGTGTGGAGGTGTCAATCTCAAATATTTCTAAACCCATCTAGAGCTACATCTGGCACACGGTTCAGAAAGTAGTGGTAATAATAATGATAATAATAAGTCAAATCATGAACCAAGAACCGCTCCTTGCGGCCTTCACAACCAACCAAAGTGGTAAGTATGTTTATATACACGCGCATATTCGTACAACCAAAAGGGAAAGCGCACATATTGGGGAAAAAACAAGTATATATGCCCACCTAGCAGCCACCACATGAACAAAGCTATAATAAAAACGTGAGACGAACGAGCAGATGAAACGGGTAACGATGCGGCAAGGCTCTGAATCCAAACTGTGAGATTCGGCCTCAGAAGTCAAAACAAAAAACAAAAAAAAGCTCCCCTAACTTACATTTTCAAGGCAATACCGTATAAAGGACTTATACCCGCAGTTTCTCTCATCAACCAGCAAATGCTGAAGTGCTTGGACTAGCTCTGAGTGTCGCCGCAGCTGATGAACGACATCAGTAAAACACATAAGAATAATGTTTATCGCTAAGACACACTCATCCCACATCGCGAAGTGGTCACGGAGGTGCCGCAACGTTTCTGGCAGACCTGGGGTGGAATATAAAATGCTCTGAGCTAGGGTCCACAGCGTAAAATCAGTGGTCGCTACCTCCGCACCAACAACTGAGGACCTATGGCGCCGTAGCTCATTCCCCACACAACGTGGGCTACGTGTTAAACTGAACTCCTCGTGGATGCCCGTGAAAAGATTGAGGAACAACTCACCATGGGTAGGCAGGTGTGGGAAGTGACCCCTCACACTACTCCCTTCTCCATGCGAAGAAACGCCACAATGTGGATCTCTCACTTCATCTAACTTGAGTTCCATCATCCCGTAGGGTGAAAGAGAAAATCCGCGCACTATCTCGTAAAGCGTCAGTAAGCGCCCCGAGCGTAAGCAGTCAGTTGTTACATACTCGAGTGCTTCACTCAAGCCGGAGTCTCCGGACACAAGGAAAGTGGTAAGAGATCGAATTTCTTTCATTCCAACCTCAGAAGTGTCATATGAAAAACTCCATGGGCTCGAAAGGGTAGTGAAATCCTGCTCCGTATCGAGAAGCAGCGATAAATTCGCTGTGCTCCTTCTCAAACCGGCGAGAGCGCATTGACCCTTCGCATCAGAAAACAACGCGCGCAGACGCTCTTCATCGTCCGACACTAGTAACTCTTTGAAAATCAAAGCCATGAACGGCAACAAGGTATAAATTAACTGAACCTTCTTGCAGGACACAGCAAGCATTAAGATGCGCGTCGCGCAAACCAAAGTTTGCCGTAGGGTGTCTAACGAGCCGTTCTTACCACCCTCTCCATCATCAACCATAATAAGGTGCAACAGATGCGCAGCTTCCTCAAGTCGACTCTCCTCAAGACAGCTCACGAACAACTTCTTGGTAGAGCCGATATTGTCCACGACAACGGGACAACAAGGAAGCTCTAGTTTGCGCAAACAGTTGACAACAATCCGATGGTATTCCGGGTAGCGCTGTAAGAGTGATAGGGTGAGCCGCAGCATAGAGCACGGGTCCTCGGAATCACTTAAACTTGATGTCTCCCTGTCAATCAAAGTGCATAACAAATAGTCTGCGTTGCAGACAAGTGTGGAGTTGCGCCGCATTCCTTCTATCCAACACAACACCCGCTCATCCCATGGGAAAGAAACGGATTGAACAGATGCCCCTCCGATTGGTCCCTTCGTAATGGAACTTGATATCTTTGACCGAAGAGCAATCACTTCCCCCAGGACACGGTAGTTGTACATAGAGGGCACAACAACTGTTCGCACCGAAAAATGAGACACAGAGCTAAGAGTTTGCTGGGAAGCATCCACATCTGCAAACGCAGTGAGAAGACACCCATCGTACGCTGAGAGCCCTACAGGAGCTAAAATTGGATCGGTGCTATCGCCCACACGGTACTCGTTTACACACAGCGAAGAGGTAACACCACCACTGGTGTCTAACGACAGGTGCAAGATACTCACACCCCGATCACTCACTGCAAGAAGAACAGCGCCATCCAAAGGCGCCGTGTAGTCGACCCATAAGTGAAACAGCCCAGATGGAAAAATTGTTGTGAGTGGGACCAGTGGCTCGGATGCCACTCGCACACTCACCCTGTTCATTACCGCGTTGAGGTCGAGAGCGATCAAGGCATTCGAGCCACTCACAACAAACAATACATAGGGCAGAAGCGCCTCGTCACGATTACCCCGAAATTTACATGGGGAAGATGTCGTCCTGTACGCGCTTAACCTCGCTGGATGAATCGCCATCATGTTAACTGGGTTACGAAACATTCGGGGCAACGGTACACGCTTTACCAACTTGAGCGAAACCTCAAGGTTGTGCTTTGCATGTGGATACGTGGATGACAATACGCACCTCCACACGAGGAGAGTGCCTGAGTCGTCAAATAAATGCACGAAAACATCACCGTCCTCATCGTGGCACTCGCTGAGACGCAACGGTTTATTCTGAAGAGGCATACGCACCAGCATAGCACCCTTGGATAAAACCCTGTTGTATACGCGCAGTTCATACTCGTGCGTTCTTTCCAATCGGACGGGAAAAACCACCATCAGATCCTTCACCCATACGGGTTGAGCCACGCAAGTAAACTCACGTTCTTCTTTTCTATCGCGCATAGTTCGCCACCGCCGCGCTAACCGGTCAAATAGTAGAAAACCATTCCTTCCCGCCAAGGCTACAACGCTGCCGTCGCTGCTTATGGCACCGTATGTTATGGGGTTATTCTCCACCGCATACCGCGGATTCAAAAGTACCGTGTCACTAAAAGCCAACGATCCATCCGTATGTTGTTGTTCTATAAAGCGCAATTTAGAGCCGTCAAGGGTGCAGGCGGGAGTGAACATGGCCGTCGCTTCAGCACAGGGAGATGAAACAACCTTGCTGAAACCAAGTACCGTCAAGGCCAATCCACGTGGATCCACTATAAGCAGCTGGTTTCCACACCATGAGAGGGAAGCGCAACCCTCTATACCAATCGCAGGACGCAAACCGTGCTGTCGCGGGTACTCAGCAACATGAGAAGAGTAAACACAGATGCCACTATAGTGTAGAACCATAATGCCAGACTGGTTGTAGCCAACGCACAGCATTTCACCATCGTCTGTCCACACCATACAACGAATGGAACCTCGGTATTCATCGCTTGTAACACACTTCACATCAATCCAAAACACCGTCAATGAAAGATCGTCACTTATTCGTTTGCATTCGAGCTCACCCGTGGGCGTAGCCAGTACTGCCAACGGATGCCTCGGGTTTATGCACACGCGGCTAGTGCCCACTGACGCAACACACACGCCATTGAAAACCACGTTGTCGCACGAAAAGTCATCACCCGCAGAAGAATTCGCAAGCAGAAATTGTCCACTAGACAACAACAACCCCGTCAACTCTAGTTGGCAGGAATAACAAATATCAAGTATGGCGATAGATGTGATTGGCGTGCCGCCAGCACACAAGTCCTTGCTCGTATGTTCTCTACAGGCAGCATCCAAGCCGGAAAATGTATGTAACCCACCGCTAAGAAAGTTAGCATCATAGGTATGTAGTAAGTTCTTCTTGAACCACCCGAGCACGCGAACAAGGCCAGTTGCGGTACACGCGAAGAAGCAGTGATGCCCAGCAGAAACTAAAGAAACCACAGCGTCACCCTCCAAATGCACTTCATTTGTAAGGGGCACACACGACGCCGCGCATCCAATGGGAAGAGAGTTGACACGATACACCTGAGTCAGGCACCTCTCACGGTGAACATCAATAGCCACGTTAAAATAAAGCAGCCGACCATGGTAAGTTGAAACAACTAGCTGCTCACCCAAAGGGTGCCATAAGAAGTGAGTTGCATAGTCCTTATCGCCCATCGCATTACAAATCGACACGGAGCCGATAACTACGACATCGGTGTTGCACGTTAAAAAATGTAGATGCCCTCCAGACAGTAAAGCAGCATAACTTCCAGTGGGACAGACTGATACTTCTAACGCCCTCTCACCGGGTACAACCATGTATGTCTCCAATGGGTATGCAGCTAAGGAGCCGCTAGGAAAACGCATAGCACCCTAGCAAATTGAATGCTCACAACCGAAGCAAAGTAAAGCAAAGGGAGGCAATAATGCGGAAAGGAAGTAAAGGACAAACAAAGTGACGAGGAAGTCAACATGTGCATGTGCACGTTGGAACTTCAGAGCATTACCAGCGGGAGGAGATACGGGAGGGAAAAACAACGCTCGGTAGAAACATTTTTAAAAAAAATCCCCTACTCCTCTCCCCTCCCCTACTTTTCTTCTTGCTTCATGACCACTCGTAGGCGAAAGCACTTGGAGAACATACGTGGATTGCGGGCACGTGGTCACTCTGCAGTGTCGGATACGAAAAGAACACAGAGAGCGTCACTGCCTAACTGAATAGCTCCGAACAACGTGAAACACGTGAAACTCAATAAGAAACAAGTAGAAAAGCGACCGTAAAGTGACTAAAAGATCTACACATAAAACAAATCAGTCGACGAGACATCACTCCACCGATGGTGCACAAGGTGTATTATCCGTACTTGCCGTTCCAACACTAGAGCAGGCAACCGACGGCCTAGTGGACTCCTGTTCACGAAGTCTTTTACGTCGCGCAGAGATCACATTATCTATTTTGGGTAACTTGGTGGTCTTACGCATGGCAACAAGGGCGTCAAGCATAACACTGATAATGCCATCACGCCGCTCAGACGAAGTGATGTTAAAGCCATTCGCATAAACCTCCAGGCGTTCTGCCCCATCTGCCGCCAAATACACGAGGGCCTCTACAATTTCCTCGGCCGAAGCTCTCGTGCACAAAGGGGTTACAAACGACAGAAGAAAAAGGCGTTGTGCACACTCCAAAACAGCTTTGTTACCATCAAAAACTAACTCGTTAATACGATTGACAGGATGTATGACCTGAAAATTAAACTTCAGCGTGTAGCACAGGAGCAACTCTGCTTGACCAACCACATCACGCCAAGACTCCATCACACCTCCGACAGGGTCTACCTCGAAAACAAGGGCAACGATATCGCTCAGCCGCACCTTGTGGTGCTCTACCTTGCTCGCCAAAAAAGTACACGCAGCACTAAGAACAATCTCATCAACCTTCTTCAAACCATGCACAGACACAAATATGTGCCAGTACGTCATTGCAGTTCCAACCACCGCCGAGTCCAGCCTCAAATTCTCAACAACATACCTTGTCATGCTATACGCCTGGATAGCAATGGTATAGTACGACATTTCTACTACAAAAGGTGAGTACGAGACCGACACAGCGGCCGCGCTGGATTGCTCACACGACAGCGAAGGCCAACTGGGTGTCTCGGTGAAACCTGCCATAACGCCACAATCGGACACAACTCGTTACCTTCGATGAAGACCACTTGTCTTTGCTGTTTGCGTCATTGCAGGAAGAAAGGAAAACAGGACAAAAAAGAAAACAGAAGTACAAGTCCCGGAACCCGAAATAACCAGCATCCACAGGAGCCTATATGAACGGGGAACACAAAACATCGCTGCTTTCAATACGTAAAAAAGTATTAACTTAACAAATATTTTTTTATATTTAAGAACAGAAAAGAAAAAAGGAAAAAGCAAGCATATCTTTTTTACTTCCTCTTGGCATCCTTCTTTTCATTCCTCCTTGAATCCTTCTTTGGATCCTTCTTATCATCCCTCTTGATGTCCTTCTTGGCATCCTTCTTGAAGTTGTGGGCATCCGAGAGGAGGTTCGCGCGCTCCGCACGGTCCTTTTCCTTCTGAAGCGAGCGAGTTGAAAGAGCCACACGTAGCTTCTTGCCGCGGAACTCGGTGCCGTTCTTCTCCTTCACAAACTTCTGCGCTGCAGCAGCCGAGTCAAGGTACACGTAAGCATAGTTCTGACGGTACGTCCGAATGCGCAAAACTCTCATACCGGTGAAGAGTTCACGAATTTGCCCATTCGTTGTCGACGTACGGAAGATGGGCGACAGGAACACAACGGAAGAGCCCTCATGCGGGTCAGGCTTCGGGCTGGTTTTGGCAGGGCTTACGGTCACTTTAGCGCCAAGTACCTCCTTTTCATTGAATAGATCAATCGCCTTCCTCACGGCTGCGGCGTTCTCGAAGAAGATAATGGCGTAGCGGCGCCGACGGATCTGAGCACTGACAACCTTGCCAGCAGCACTGAAGATCCTTGTGGCGTCAGTAACGGAACCCTGACCCCAGTTCTTCACATACACACCGTTGTGGGTGCCGGCAGCGGGGCGTGCCTTCGCCTCCTTTGCGGCAGCAGCCTTCGGCGCAGTTGCTGCTGGTTTGGGTGCTGCAGCTTTCGGGGCGTTCTTCTTGGGATCATTTTTCGGTGCAGACGCCTTGGTAGCGGCAGCAGACTTTGTAGCAGACTTTGGGGCCATTCCTTTTTTCCTTAATTTTTTATGACTCGATGTCCGAGGTAAAAGTGCTTCATTTTTATATGGTACGCGCCCATGTGAAAGCGTGAGGGGCAGAAAGGTAGGTGAAAGGTGGGAACCCTTACTTTTCAGTCAAAGCGTTAGATGCTGCGTTATAATGCCATTATGCAAAGAACCAGAGGTGAACTAAAAGGCACCGTGGAAAGTTTAGACACAAGTAGGTTGTTTCTCACCAAAAGACGATAAGGAAAGGGAGGCAGCATAAATGATTTGTGTGTATCAACCAACGCACTGAAGCAAGTGTGCAAGTACGATGTTATATAAGCGTTTCGTGAGGCGCTGTAAACGTCCTCCCTACCGGCCTTCACTTCCGTGCGACATCGTAGTTAGCGATAAACCATTCGACGGAACGTTGGATACCTTCCGCCACTGGGGTGAACCTATAATCTGGCAAATAGCGGCGTAGCTTAGCATTGTCTGCTGTCTTGCGATACTGACCGTCTGCCTTGCTTGGGTCAAAGACGATATTGCCCGTAAACCCTATTGACTGGGCAATGAGTTTCGCAACGTCGGCAATACATAACTCATCACACTCATCCACCGACAGAATAATTGGCTCCACCTCATCATAGTGACGCAGCACCCAGACAATAAGCTCGGCCAAGTCTTCGCTATACACAAATTGCCGCAGCGGCCTTCCAGTACCCATAACAACCATAGGTTTATTTTCTCGTTTCGCCAAATAGAACTTATGAATGAGCCCAGGGATAACGTGAGAATCCTGCAGATTGTAGTTGTCGTGGGGGCCATAAACATTCGTTGGTATAACTGAGGTGAAGCGGCAGCCGTACTCTTTGTTGTAGGCACGATTCAATACATCAATCATACGCTTGGCATACGCGTACTGCTCATTTGAGTAGTGCGGTGGGCCATCATGGAGTGTTTCTTCTCCTATTGGATATGTTGCTCTTTCAGGGAATATGCAAGTGGACAAACATGAAACTGCCTTCCGCACGCCATACGTGCGACAGCACTCCAGCACGTTATTGTTTATGGAGACGTTGTCAATCCACATTTCGACAGGAGCAGCCATATTTTTGAAAAGCCCACCCACCCTCGCTGCCAAATGAAGAACGTGCGTCGGCTTGTGCCTTTCGAAAACGCACCTCGTGGCCGCCATGGAGCGAAGGTCGGCGTCATGTCGGGAGAGAAAAACCCAACGCTCATCTGCGCACGCGTTTCGCTTCGTCACGACCTCAACAGCTCGTCCAACAAGGCCTGCTCCACCGGTAACAAGAACGACACTCGGTAGGGACCCTAACATCGTCTTCTGGCCCACAACCCGACACGGGCTCCCCTCCACAAAGCGGTGTAACGTATCACGAATAGAATATAAACAGGAAAGAAGGAGCAAGAAGAAAAAAAAATCAAAGCTCAGCATCGCAACAAGTGAATTGAGTGGGGCTCAAAACAAAGAAAACTGTACAGAGTATGGGAAAGTAAAACTACAACAACAATTGAAGTAAACAAAACACTGAAATAGGAAGAAGGTCGCTGGGTGACAAGTAGGTTTTTTTAAAAATATATGGGAAGGGACTTTTCTACAAAAAAAAAAAGAGGACAAACACCAGAAACATCCCCCCTAAAGCGGTGAAAATGTGTTTTTTTTTCAGGAAACAAGCCAGCAAGTACGCAAGCACCCGCTCGCGCTCCGTGTCTATGCATCAGTTATACATCTTTAAGACCTGAAAGAACAACCGGTCAGTACTTACTCTATACGTTTCTCCCACGAATAAAACTTCTCCCAAATTCCGTTACGTGACTTGCGTTTGCTCTGGTCTCCACATAACCGCGACGTGGCGGCACCTACGGCGCGTCCCATCTTAAGTGACGTCCGGCCGACATACGGATCCTTCTCTACAGATCCCAGAACCTTAAATATCTCCTCCTCCACCTCCTGCAGCATATCCTCGTCGGAAAGAAAAACTGCACGTTCAGACCCCTCCACGGTGGCCTCTCCTTCCTTCTCCTCCTCCTCCTCAATCTCTCTGAGTGCAGCTGCTCGAACAGCCTCAACGGCCTGTTGTTGTTCATAAGCTTTGCGGCGTTCCACCTCTGAAGCGCGAATTGCATCCCCTCCCACACGGAAGTCCTTCACTATAGTTGCATATTCTTCTTCTTCAGCCGCAGTGAGGAGGTTCCTCGACAGTTCCTCCGAACCCTCAAGCTCACTCACTTGGGTACGTTGTTTGCGCCGCTCCTCCTTCCACCACTCCATTTCCACTGCTCTCCTCTCCTCCCACTGTTTTGTCAATCGGTCCCTAACCTCCCTGTTTTCCTCCATACGGTCATACAAAACCTTTACACAACTCTGCAAGTGGTCCTTTTTCTCCTTACGAATGGCCTCACGCTCACGTCCCTCCGCAGCCTCCCCTCCACTACCCCACGCCTCCACAACACGTCGCTCCTCAGTGAAGACGGGTCGCTCATCCAAGTACTTTAGCTGTGGTAAATGGAGAATCATACTACGGCGGTAACCCTTCATGCCATGACTTCCGGGGTTTCCATGAAAATAGATGACGCTCACATTCGGCAACTGTCCAAAAAACTCCACTGGTCCCATATCACCCTCCCCAATCTCGATTTTGTTGAAGGAAAGATCCACACTCGTCAGGGTGTCTTTGAGATCCCAAAGGCTGCAGCATTCTTTCAGACTTCCAATACGGTTATGGGACGCCTGAAGTGTTTCTAATTGCGGGCATCCCGCTGCAATACCCGAAAGGGAAGTCAGGTAGTTGTGAGATATATTAAGCACGCGGAGACCATTCAACGGGGGAAGTGTGTCGAGGGATGAAATTGTATTGTTTTGCACAAACAAAGAAACTAACTGCTGTAGTGTCTCTATTCCATAAAAATCGCTAATGGCATTCTGCTCCAGCCACAAAACCTTTAGATTTACATATTCCTCAAGATTTTCGATACGGAGGAACCCACGACATTGAAGGAAAAGTTGATCATTTAGACGAGGAGCCGCGTAACCGCCGTTTTTTTTGCACGCGGCGATCAAAACATCCTTCGTCATTTCCGTCATGGTTAATTCCCTTTCTGCTGTGTTAAGTTTAAACGCGTATGCGTATTTGGGAGCGTCTATGCAACTCACACCTGGCCCTAATAACTGAGGAGGATCCTAAATGGTTACCGTGTGTCTGACAGGCAACAACTGACCTCCCTTTATTTTATTTTGTTTAGGACAAGACCTCCCCTTCAGAGCTAAAGCAAAAAGAAGAACGAGACAAACTATACACCTCCCGTCTGACGCAACAAGGACGCTAAGCAAGTCCCCTTCCACCTTTGTTCCTGGAGTTGCTATCAACCCGACAAACCTAAAAAAAGTGAAAAAAAAAGGAAAGTGAAGGGGAGAAAAAAGAAAGAAGAATTATCGTCAGAATCCACAAAGAAGAACGGGCCCAGCGGACACCTCAGACTCAACGGCATACAAAATGGGTTAATGTTAACCCCACGTAACAAAGGAAGGGGGGAAGGAGGAAAAGCAGAAGGGGCAGAAAAGGAACAAAAATACTCCCTTCTCATACCTGGACCTCATGTTGTCGCGCATGCACCTTTTGGTCCACCGCACAACCCGAACGTATGAACGCATTGATTACAACGTTGCCGATGTCGTTCCCACCGTAACTGTGAAGGGTTGCACGTCCCCCTCGTTCGGAGGGGGCTGAAGTTGTTCAAAGGCTCTTTCGAGTGTGTCTCTCAGATCACGGTACGAAATGACTAGGATTGTGTTACTTTCGTCATTTCCAATTAATTGCACCAACTCCTCAGATCCACAGTCAAGCTTATTTAAAGAATGAAATACATGCCCCCAATCCAAACGCGTCCGATGTCGCTCGTCAACTTGGTTGAACACGTATTGACTGAAGAGGCGAAGCGCATAACGATTGTTGGCTTCCGCGCTGTGTTCGGGAAAGTCATGGAGGGACTCAAGCACGAAATTGAGTTTGATCATCAGCCGCATGATCCGACCATTGTGAGCTTCCTTTCCGCACTGCGAAATCAAGCGATCTGCATGCCCCTCTTGATGTGCAACCTCCATCGACATTCGTTCCCCCAAAGCACGGCACAAAGTTACCACATCTGCGGTGCCGTCTATGCATGCCTTTACGAGCAACCAAAAGATGCCTGAGTAGCCCTTCGCAGGTTGAGCGGTAAAGTCTTCAGGTTTGGCGTTGCTATTCCCCGTAGAAAGTTGGAGAAGGAGCAACCCCAGAGACTGAATATCATGCTTCATTAAAGCCGCCGACTGGTGCGCAGATCCCTTCGGCTCCATGACATCCATAAACCCTACACCACTGAAGTAAAATCGGGAAGATACCGGAACAAAAAGTATCTTTGTCCAGTGGAGACCGCGCAGTGGTGTAGACGTCTCGTGAAACGCACGCATGAGGCTAACCATCTGACAAGCAAAGGACCATAAAAGTCCCTCCGTTGCCTTCCCCTCGTTGATGAAAGCCTCATTCAAACTTTTCGCACCTGTTATGAACTTATACTCCATGATGACGTCGGCACTTCCCATTACAAATTCGTCTGTTACCAAGACATTGGTCAGAGGAACTAAATTAGGATGACGATATTGCCGAAACAACTCGCTGACAGCAGCGCATTCCTCCGCGGTGGTAGACATCTTAACGAGACGCCTGAGGGCCATGCTAGTCCCCGCCATTCTCGTTGTTGTCTGATAAACCTGCGTTCTTACCTTAGGGTTCATGCTGCTGGGGCTCGCCTCGTTCTCGATGTTGTATATGGTGGTGTAGTGAGCGAACTTGGGGCTCGTAACAACAGTGGTGTTCCGAGCTGGAGAGCGTGACCGAAAGGATACATTAGGCCGAGCATTCCTGACGGCACTACTCATGAATAAATGCCCCACAGTTGTGTAAGGTGCCGACGGAAATGGATTAGATAGTGCCTGGCGATAGGGATCAACGGGCTGCGGGGTGTTATACAAAGAAGTGGGGGAGGCAAGAAAGGCATTCACAAAGGCACCCCCGCTGTTGTTCACATGACGTCGGGCATAAGGGTGTTGGTTGCTGTTACTGCCGTTATTGTTGGTGACCGCATTTGCTGCGGTGCCCACAACGTTCGCGCACCCAAGTGCGTTGGCCTTGGAACCGCGTCCCTTTGAATCCATATCACGATTTCAGCTATCTAAACAACTATGGACAAGCGTAACACTCATGCTTCAAAAAAGAAAAAGAAAAAAGTCAAAGCGACACGCAATCCAGTCACCAAAGGCGAGAAACACAAAGACAGCAGTTAGAGTAAACAATGTCATTCACGAAACCCCCTACAACAAAAAAAAAAGGTTGCACCACCCAGTATAGTACACACTGGATGTTCAAGGGGGAAAAAGAACAATACAATACGAAGGCATACCTCTCGTTCCTATGGCTTCTGTCTCTCCACAACCGATACCTCACCACACTGAGCGCACTGAGAATTCAAAATACGCGACTGCTGAAGATATGGGGAGACGCCGCTTGGGTTTTCATGGGCACGGCGGACGCTAATGAAGTTTATTGGGGATCGATCCCGTAAGTACCACGACGGGAAAATGCTTTACTTCCCGCGGTTACGCTTTTCACCGCTCAACGTAGCTTTCCTTTCCCCCTGCTGCTTATCGTTGCTCTTAGCCTTGGCCCTGTTCTTGTTCTTGCTCTTGCTTGTGACCTCACGAAGCTGAGCATCCGCAATTATCACAGCCCGTTCATCCATACGAACGTTTCTAACACTCGCACCGCGGATGAGGGACTCACGTGAGCGCCAAAACGCTTCACCATCAGCTGATGTCCGAATGCACTGCTTCAAAACCATATTCATCGCCCGGTCCACGCGCACAACCGTGCCATTGATGGTTTCACCGCCCGCCAGCTCAACAGAAACTACTTTGGCGCGACAGTTGCGAAGAACATCCAACGGCGTTATAGGCTTCCTAACACTCATCTATGTTGAAGGCATACAATAGCGCGCACGGGTGTAAAAACAAAAAAAAACAGAAAGAAAAGGAGAGGAGAGGGAAAAGCAAACAAATGAAACAAAAGATGGCGACCACACAAGTTGGCATTACATTGTAAGGAGCAAGAGACCGGTACAATGAGTGTTTGGATACAGGTAAACCGCAAAAAAAAAAAAAAACATCCCAATGCCCAGAACATGGGAAGGACCAAAAAGACGAAGAAGTCATTCACTTCGTGTCACCGAACCGACTGGGACCGCTTCTTCACAGCGTCGGATAGATCCTTAAGTTTTGGTACTACAACTGACAAAACCCGCAGGTCAGCATCGGAGAGGTAAGAAAATACAGTTGAATGCACCCGCCTGGGGAAAGAACGAAAATAACAAAGATGAGAAATGCGTGGTGGTCGTAGATCAGGCCCCATTGCGGCTTCAAAGAGGCGTTGTAGCGTCTCTAGAGTGCGGAAAGCCGTGTAATTGATGACCTTACCATTGTCAACTCCCCAAAAAACCTTCCTACATGCAGGGCAGCGAGTGAATGCATCATAGACTTCGTATACCTTTGGATGGACGTCTTCCTTGACATCCTCTTTAACTACTTCAACGAGCACCTCATTACACATGACACAGCGCGAAAAGATACGATCCCTGCGATAAAGTAGGCCGAGCGTCCGAATAGCATCCACCATCAGTGTGAAAAAGTTGTCCGCAGTGGGGTGCGCGAGTTCATAAAACGTAATTTCTCTCATATCGTCGTCGCCCTCAGAGTAAATAGATTCGCCATCCGAGTCGTATGCCACAACAGTTTTCCCCCCGCCAATGACGCTGCGGTGCTTCTGCACAGTTCTATTATGAGCCTTAGCCTGTTCGATTAAAGCGCAGCTTGAGGTAACTAGCACTAAGTTGTCCTTCACGGCCCTGTTCACCATATCCCTTCGGAACAGCTGACTGTCGCACACCGCGTTGTAGCCTAATAAACGAATGTACTTCGCGACACGGTACAAACTAAAGTCCAACAAGAAACCATCTTGACTCGTCGCTGGTGACGAATGCATGTTTCGATGGTAAACTAAGGCCGCAAGTAATAGCCTACTCTCCACACTTTGTTATTCAGCGTTTCCACCGGTCCGTTTAAATCAGATAAAGAGGAGGGAAACTGTATGTGTACAGATGCTGAAATGGAAGGGAGGAGTCAAAACAGTTGCTGAGTGTGCAGCTCACAACGAAGTAAATTGAAGTCGGATACCGGAACGGTCAGTCACCCCCAACTAAACAACAAAAACAAACATCGACAGCACCAAGAACCAGGAACCAAGAAGCCCATATCATCCAGCGCAAACGCGAGCATTTTTCAAAAAAAAAAAGAAAAAAAGAAAGGGCAATACAAATTTTTCCTCTTCAAGATTCACCGCATTTCCACCGACGAACTGCAATAAATTTCCATTTTGCAATAAGAACCTTTCGCCTCCAACAGGCAACACCTCCTCCTACTGGACGCCCCTCAAATGTGATACTTCTCGAGATCACAAAAAAGAACAATTAAACTAACCCAAAATTCGATGCCTGAGATGTGACAGAAGAGAATCCTGTAAAACACCATATAACAGCTGAGAGTGGAGAGCAGCATGAGACTATCACACAACAATGTCGCTTAACGAGAAATGAAATCCCACCATGCAGACGACTAGAGCCATCAGGAAAGCAGCAATAGAGAAGACCACCTCTCCTCACAACAGAGAAAAAAAAACGCCTGGTATCATAATTTCCGAATGAAGTTACCGAATCGCAACACGCCAATTATTAATTTTGAAACACGACAACATAACACTCCGGAACGTTGTACGACTTTTTCCCCCTGCACGGCACGCATACACATGAAGTTGCTGTCCATATATTTTTAACTACGAAGGGCACGTGTACACAAGCGCGCACACATATATATATTTATATATTTTTTTTCCATATAATTCCGGAGTGGTTGCTTTACCGAGATGTGATGCTTTCGGGGAGTCACCCGCATCCCATCACTTGTTGCTAGCGGCTGCAGCATTTTTTAAAAAAAAAGAAAAAAAGAAAACTTTCATCTCGCAACCGAGCACAGCGCACACAATGGTCCTTTCAATGCATTAATTCTTTTTCCTCCTTTCCTTGGGGTATTTAATTACCCTGGTGCCACAAAATGTATTGTACTCTGTCAAGTGGAATGGTATCGCAAAGAGAGGATAGAAAAAGAGAATGGGTTGCATATCAGATAAAAAAAAAAGATAAGCATCGAGACGCCACTCAAATAAAGAAAAAAAGCAAAGCAAAGCACAACCGTATAAATTGGAAAGCATCCAGCCACAGGTGAAAGAGTTTAGACTGGAATCTGTGGTGAAGTGAAAAAAAAAATGGGGAGGGGGGATAATTTTGCTCGGAGAACGAAAGAAAACGAGAAAGTGGATCATTGGAGTTTCGAACAATATTCCACACTAACACGAAGGAGTGGAAAGGAAAGTAACGAAGAAAAGGAGGAAAAGAGGGAAAATAATATGAAAAAAAAACAATGGGATCATAAATTAAAAAAAACGATACTCCTCTTTCTTTTCCATTCCGTCCCCTTCTCTTATGCCCGACACAAACAAACAAACAAATATATTTATATATGTGTGTGTGGATCCTTATTTTCCCTTCGGTTTCTCCACTTTTTCCCTCCCTCTGCATACTGATAAACACATCAAATTTCGATTTCACTTTTTTTTTTTAACATTTTGTTAACTTTTCCTTTTTTTTCCTTTTTCTTTTTTTTCTTTTTCCCTTTTTCCTTTTTTTTTTTGCGGGGGGAGGGGGGAACTTAAAGGCGTCTATCCCCTCTCCCTCCGCCTTTTTTCTTTCTTTTCTGTTCTTTAAACACACACGAAATTTTTAAAAAAATCTGTATATAACGTGCCGGGAGGCGCTAAAGGCAGTGCCCCAACGTGTAGAGTGGCACGCAGGTCCCAACTTGAACAATAATAACAAAGACCAAGAGAAGGAGTATAAACAAACAACAGTAAAAAGAAAAAAAGAAAAAAAGAAAAAAAAGAAAGGAAAAAAACCGAAACTAAAACTAAAAACGCAAACAAATTAAATAAATGGGGAGGAATAAAAAAAAGAAAAAAAGAAGAACTGAGAATGATGAGATACTTCACAAAAAAAACGAGAGGGGGAAAGCATCACATAATGTCAAGAAAAAAAAAGACTCGAGTTCCTAACAAAAACAAGAGTGAAGAAGGGAAGTTAGGTGAAGAACTGGAACAGCAACAATAACTTGAGGAAGAAACAACAAGCAAACAGAAAAGAAACGGAATATAAGAAAGAGAAAGAGAAAGAGAAAGAAAGAAAG
>NW_027123476.1:25622-25898 GCF_001457755.1 Trypanosoma equiperdum
GCTGATTGGCGACAACGACGCATCAAAAGCAATCAGAAACAGTCAAACAAACAGACGAGAACAAAAACAATGAAAGTGTGAAATAGGCAAGGAGAGAAGAAAAAAAAGCAAGTTGAACATGGCATTCGAGTGCTGTTAAAAAATATGTGTACATACAAAGGACCATGCAACTAAGAAATGAGTGTGGCTGCGAGTTTCCCTAAATAACACACAAAAAAAAAGAGGCAAAAGAAAGCACTTCGACCGACAAATATTCCACTTCCTTTGTTTTTTTTT
>NW_027123476.1:25908-27038 GCF_001457755.1 Trypanosoma equiperdum
TTATTTGTCTAATACTTTATCTCCCTTGCTTAACTTTTTCCTCACATCTTTCCTTTCACTTTTCTTTATTCCCCTTTGACGGGGTGACTGCGCTAATTAGCCGATACATAGATGTACGCGTATATATTCTCTTATGCATATGCATCCACCTATAGAGAAAATTGCATAAGGGTTTATCTTCACTGAATTCTAACTTCACTCCGGGTAGATGTGATGTCTGTATGGTCATCTGGAAAAATAAATAAATAAAACACAAAAAAGAAAAAGAAAAGCGATTCCCCCCTTATCCTTGTTTTGCTCTTCTTTTTTTTTCTTTTCCTCCCCTCCCTTCGCTCCCTCCGCTTCCCTCAACTTTCATACGTTCTCTCACATATACAAATATAGAAATATAGAAATATATAAATATATCCCCCACTGCTTAGATGTCAATTGCGTCAGGTTCATACTCCTCTTCCTCCCCTCCTTCACTTACAACATGCGGAGTTGTGATTTCTGTCAGTCCTTTAGGAGTAGCGGTGGAATCCTCCTCACTGGATATGTTATTTTTAACCTCCGCTGCTGAGGACGCGCCGTTACCCTGAGGCCGGAAACCTGAAGGAATACTTTGCAGTGCAACCCTCCGTGTTGCATACTCCGCTACGTGATCTTGCACAAATGTAACGTAGCCAATAGGGTCGTGAATTAACTTACTTGCAGCCGCAGAGTTTAAGGGATCAGAGGCATTAGGGTACCGTAGCAGCTGCGGGAGGAACACATCAAAAATGTTGTGAAGTTCATACATCGGTGTCCATGTTTGGTTAATTACATCGAGGCAAACAGAACCGCTCGACTCATCCACATTTGGATGGAAAATACGATTGCTAAAACCGATGGATGGAGATTTGAAGGGATACTCTGCGGGAAGTTGCACGTGGATGTACCATACGCCATCTTCGTATGGAGTTCCCTCAGGACCACAAAACTCCACCCAAAACTCGGAGACGGAGTCCGATGGGTGCACCTTTCGCGGACCATTCATGAGTTTCATGAAGTCCATTTCCTTGCGACGAGATGAACGGTCAGTGGACATGGTAATAACAGTTTAAGTTTACGGGACTAAACAAACGAAAAATGTGGTTTTCTTTTTTTTT
>NW_027123476.1:27056-27455 GCF_001457755.1 Trypanosoma equiperdum
TCCTTTCCGCGTCCTTTCTACTTTCTTTTCAATCGATGAAGGCGCCAGGGCAAGTATGCAGCCGTTAGAGTCAGCTGAAGCCGACTTCCAACTCTTCCTTAAAGTAGTTGCGAAGTTTTCTCCCTTCTAAAGAAATAATAACAATGGGAGGAATAAAAAAGAATCAAAAAAAAAGCGGAGAAAGAGAGGAAATAATCATACACAAACTAAAACATAAATTGTCAGTGTTACACACAGACACACAAAATGTGCACGCACAACTCTTGTTTTTGTTTTATTGGTAGCAGCAAGAACTGACCAATAACATGTACAAAGGTAGAGGAACGTATTAACTTCCGTGAGCTCCCCTTTTGTAATTTCACTCTCGGTGTTTAACAGAATTATAATATATATATATAT
>NW_027123476.1:27465-33380 GCF_001457755.1 Trypanosoma equiperdum
AAAATATCCATGCGCCCCAGAGTTGCGGGTGTTACTCGTAATCGTCCCGCTGTACGTTAAATGTGTCCACGTGTTGCTTCACCTTTGAACCGGGCATCCACGTGACGTAATCCTCCAAGTCTCTTGGAACAAGAAACGCGGGGTCCCTAATTTGAGAAGTTCCTACTCTCACATGGCCATGATGCACAAAATCTGCCGCAATCTTGCAGTTAGGAGCCATGTTAAGATCACGGAGAACTGTTGGAAGTCGCCGCTTACAAAATACTTCGACACCGACCTTGTCAACCTCAGCAAGTCCAAGTTTTTCGTTAATCAAACCCATAGCATAAAGTTTGTCCAGAATCTGTTGCGTTATTTGTATCCGTATCTTACTATCAGCTGGGAGGTAGCGAAGATGTGTCAACAGTTGTCGAATGAGTCCCACTAGACGCAGGTAACGGCGGTAATCTTTACGATCCTCTAAATGATATTTTGTAATACAGAAGGGCTCGTGCCAATTGTCTTGCGGGTATTGCATGAAATCATGCTTGCGGAGGAGCTTCTTCTCATGATACTTCAACGTTCTGTGGATAGGGTTCCCTTTACTGTGGGAAGATTTCGGTGTGAATTTGCTGCGCTTACTGCGCTTCAAAGCTGTTTCCTGCTCCTTCACCGCCTCCTTGGTTGGTCTGGATTTTACAACAGACACATGTCGACTCGTGTCCCGCACCATTTGCTAATGACATACGGGGGAAAATAGTAGAGAACGAGCGTGTAGAAATGGTGACAATATCAGATGAGAGTGAAGAAAGAGCACTCACTGGAATGCGCACACAAGTTCTTGAAGGGAACTCACATGCCCCCGCCAGCAAAAAGAAAAAAAGGAAAATCGTTAGAGAGGGAAAAAAGAGGGGGGGAAAGCAATCCGCAACAGCAAAATGTATCTTGTCACTGTTATTATCTTTCCAATAGCACAATATCATAACACTGTTTCTCCTCATACAACTCAACAAGTCGGCACTTGCCTTACCACCTCGGTACCACTTATAACCAGACACACCGAAGTAGCAGGCAGGAAAAATAAACACCAATATCGGAGCTGTAAGCAGCTACCCAACTCTACTAATGCACACACACACACACACACACTTATATGTACACATAGGTTAGATACACCTAAACATATACTAAGTACATTTGAGTGTACGGAACATATTAAATGTACAATCACATGTGTTTGTGCGTGTGTACGTGTGTGCGTGTGCTGGTGTAGGCGTGGCCTCCCACATATGCACTCCACCCACGTAAGTTATTTTACTTCACTATCAGAGACGCCGCGTCGCGGCGACTCGTGACGGACGTAACGCGTCCAGCTCCCTTTGTGCCTCCTGTTTTTCCAAGAAAATACGCATAGAGTTCACCTTCAACTCCTCCAGCTTGGACAACAGTGACTCATTCTCCAGAATCATCTCATCGTACCGTTGCGCTGCTTTTTGGGCGTCTTTTCTTGCGGCTTTAACCTTCTTTACGATAGACTTCTGTTTTTCTTGTTCTTGAGAAATAATATCCTGAAACTGGGCGGCCTGGTCCTGTAGGCGGCGGTTGTTCGCCACCACCTGCTTATTGATCTCATCCACCATTTCAGAGCGAAGTTGCTCCTCATGCCGGCGCATCTCCTCCTCCTGTCGCTTCATCATCATTTCCATTTGCTCCACCTTCTCCTTCTCCGCAGAAAGGAGGGAATTCGACCACTTAATAATCTGCCTATTATTTTCGAGATTGTCAGTCTTCTCTTTCAGTGCAGCCTCCGCGTGCTGGAGTTGCTGCTGCAAGCGATCATAGCTCTTTTGCAGCTCATCGTACGCAGACATGCTGGAACGCATTTCATTAATCCGCGTGTTGTAGTCCTCTTCCTCCTCTTTCCACCGCTCCAACTCAGCCGCCTTCGCTCGCTCCAAAGAGGACATCTCCTCCTTAACAACATTCAGCTGAGCACGAAGCATCTCCACTTCTACGGACAGCTGCTGGTTGAATTTCTGAAGTTCCTGATTCTCACTATCCAGCACCTGACGCTCCTCTGTAAATTGTGCACGTTCCTCTTCGAGTGCTGTCTCCAACTCCCTTATTTTCATTTCACTTTTGTTCAGTTTTTTCACAATCTTATCACAGGTCTTCTCCTTTTCTTGTGTTATCCGTTCAATTTCATCATCTTTCTTCCGCAGTAACTCTTTGATTTGCTGAGCCGTTGTTTCATCCACACCACCCCCTTGCGCCGCAGCTCCGGGCGGGGCGACGTGATTCGAGGTTACCTTTCCTGTCTTGAGGAGCTCGTATTTCTTTACCATATCGCCTAGTTTCTTCTGCTGCTGGTGACGAAGTTGTGTCAGGCGCTGCATCACTCGTATCTGCTGCTGGAACTGAGAATAGAGGTCACCGTCAATAGGCTCTTCAGATGCAGCCTGGAGAATGAAGGCTTCGGCATTCTCGGCAGCGGATTCACCCTCACTAGTTGCAGGAGCTTTGGACTGGCTGATACACACACCGTACCGACGAAGCGAAACGTTCGTCTCCCTCACACACGACTCTAAATCCTTCCTTGCATTTTTCTCCTCCTCCAACATTCGCAAGAGATTGGCGCGTTCCTCGCTGGTAGCCCACGCTGACTGCGTGTTTCCCGGCGTGCTGCTACCACTTTCTTCGAGCATCTTCTTCAACCGCTCTATGTCCCTCTCCTTCTCTGTTACCACGGACTTGGTGCGCTCCAACTGCTCCGCCACTGTCTTATATTCCTCTTTACTCTTAGCCACCTTGGCTTTAATCCGTTCCTGATCGCGCTCAATCTTATCGCGCAACTTCGCGTTTTCATCCTTGAGAGAATTAACCTCCACCTTCAGCTGCGAGAGTAACTCACTTTCAGCAGCCCGCTTAGCAGAGTCCTCCTGGCGCTGCCGCGCCAACTCATCACGGGAGCGCACAGCCTCATGGAGTTGCCGCTGTGCCTGTTCTTGGAGGCTCACCGCTGCCTTCTGTGCGTATTGCTCCAAGTCCTCCCGCGTGTACGACGATGTTCTCATTGATTCGTACATTGCAGTGAACTCGTCAAGGCAGAACCGTATCTCTTTCACGTCCCATGTTTCGTCCTTAACGTTATACGAACCATCCTGGGGCATTTTGGCGCGTATATCTTTCAACTGACTCTCTGAACAGACCCGCCTGATAAAATTAATAGCAACAGAGCGCAAGTCCTGAACATGGCTCGTTTCATTTTGAAGATTCCACTCCACCATCGCACGGGCGTCTACCTCCTTCGCAACCTCTTTCTGCTTCTCTACAAGCGCTTCATTTACTTTCTCCAATTGTGCCTGAAGGTTCCGGCAATTTTCTTCAAGTTCGAGATTGTTCTTGTCACTACCCCCACGGAGATCCGCATTTTCAATCTCTAGTTCCTCTATGCGCTGTTTAAGTTGGTCCTCTTTGTTGAGATCAACATCTCCCATGCGACTCTTCAGATCTGCAATTTGGTCAAGTAAGTCTTGGATGCGTGCATCCTTTGGGTCCAAGTTCTTGATAGGTTTGTTCTCGATCTCCTTCGCTCGAAGAGCAAATCTAAGAGTGGATATAGTTTCGGAAATATTCTTGTCCGAAGGACCAATGTTAGCAAACATAACAGTCTTCGCGTTTCCACCTAACGAGTCCTTCAGGAGCATCGTCAAGGGCGATCCACGGTAGGGAATGTGCTTGCCTCCCTTCACAATAGTGTCGATGACAGTTGCCAGCGCAGAAAGTGACAAGTTAATGTTGCAACCCTCCTTTGCGGTTTCTCCGGTAGCGTTTGTCTTACTTAGCTTCTCCGACCCAGCAAGGTCCACGAGGTTAATTTTGCTCGTGAGAACTATCGGTGCGCTGGGATCCTGTTCAAAGTCAAACTGTTCCACCTGGAGGGTAAATAGCGAGTGCGATCGACTGCTATTATCGTTAAGGTCCGTTGATGCGGTCTGTCGACGATCCGTTCCAGCGTTAAACCAACGAAGAGCCTCACCAAAGTTCGTCACCTCCGGCATCTCCGCACCCTTGACGTAGAAGTTTTTCGCCATATTCTGTTTAATCTCAAGATTACCCTGTTTAGCTGAAAGGAGGTCGCGCGATTTGCCGTTATACAATTCTATATAAGAGACCTTTACTTTGTACGTTCTTGTTGCTGACGTAAGTTTCTTGATCTCGTTGAAGAGGTGATTTACAACCTGCGGCATCATACCCCACATTTCCTGATCATTCAGTTTACCAGTCATTGTGTGTGTCTTACCGGAGCCAGACTGTCCATAAGCAAAGACCGTTGCGTTATACCCTTGCAAAACCGCTTCAACAAGCGGCTGCACCTCCTGCAGAAAGAGATCACGCTGGGTGTAAGTGTTGTTATATACGGCATCAAATGCAAAAACATCAGCGTCACCAATTGGATGCTGCACGATAACCTGGTTAGTAGCAAGATCAAGCCGCACAAGGGCCTTGTCACCCCTCTCTGTTTCAAATCCCAACAGATTACGGCAGCGAATAACCACCCGAATGTTCTCCGCCCCTTGGTGTTTCTTAGACATGTTAAACCCACTCCTGAATGAGCCGACCCTACAAATGCTAACTTCCACGAGACAACAGACAGTAACACTTGAACCCATTACACAATAAAACGAACAACGAGAGGAGTAACAGACACGAAATGAATGGGGGGAAATGGGAGAGAAAGGTAGACGATTATTTGTGTCACCAGAGTAATCAAGGCAGCACCGTCATTTGGAAAGAAAAAAAATGATCTTACCCAACCATGCACCCGAAGCGTCGCGACGCCAGCGCGACAGAAAGTAGAGAAATGAGGCACGACCGCACTAAGAGGGGATTCTTTGTGTTTTTCACATTTCACACCGCCGGAGCGGGCCGTAAAATTCACATACAGGAACAAAGGCCGCGCTCAGTTCCCCCAACCCCCGAAGATCCTTGTGCTCCGACAAATCCAACCATGGGTCCTCGTAGAGTGAACGCACATGCGGATCACGCGGGGGAGGACTACTCATCGCCTTCGCAACGATCACACCAACACAACCACCACTGGATTTGCGTATGACAGGCCCGCCACACATACTAAGCGAGAGCGCTGACTTTAAAGAAGCAAGAACCACTGTACCGTAATCAGTTGACACAAATGCTGCCTTGCATTCCCCAGGAATGGAAACCTCTGAGAGACGAAGGCCGTCATCGTTGGGATTGCTCCTCTCCTCCGACGCTTCTACTCCCCGGAATATGAGCTCCGTCCCGTCTTCAATTGGATCCATGTCCAGCTTAACTGCCTCTAGACCCAGTTCGTTCATCTGCTTCTCGTCCTTGCATCTGAGGGACGATACATCCACGTTAGGAAGATAATTCTGTGTAAACTCCATATCAATCGATGCTTCCAGCGCGGGACCCGCGCCCAGTTTCAACAGTCGCGTGCTTACGTGTCGCTCCCCGATTGCCCGCAGCCCAACCGTATTGCCGTACACCTGCCGGTATCTAACGGGGCAAGTTACATGCGCCGCGCTCAGCACATGGTACTTATAAAAACCGTTAAGTTTCTGAAAGGGAACCAGAAACCCGCTACCGCGAACCAACGGCAGCACGGTATTCCCCTTTTGGGTCCAGAGAAAATAGGAAGAGACACCAACAACGGACATTTTATGCAGTCACGTTCATGCAACACGATACAAAACGCCCCACACCCTAACTAGCACACACTAAACGACAAAAAATAGGGAAAACCCCGCATATCCCCTCCCCTATCACGCAGAAAGAGCGGCTGCATTTATAAATATTGCCATAGCTGTGACTTTGACGCACATATTTGAATGATATATTTTATACATGGATAGGTCAAAGAGGTAGTGTTGTTACAGTCTTCTTTTTTTTTT
>NW_027123476.1:33408-35577 GCF_001457755.1 Trypanosoma equiperdum
TAGCTTCAGGAACTCCTCCTCGCTCACTGTGAGAGGGTCCTTCATTTCCGTGTCAGCTTTACTGTACGTTGCAGAAGGATGTGCGAAGAGAACCATCTCCGCCAATTCATCATCTGTCAAGTTCATTTGTAGCGAGGCAGCGATGGGACGAAGATCATCTACATTTATATACCCCTTCTCACCTGTATCTATTAATTTGAAGGCACGTATAGCCTCAGAACGATTTTCACGTTGCATTATTTTCGCGATAATAACGCTGTAAAAATCATTGAAGTCAATCACTCCAGTAGTGGACGCGCCAACCTGTCGAAGGAGGTGAGTTAACTCCTCCTTCCCCACCTCATAGCCAAGAGCGCAAAAAGCAACTTTAACATCCTGCGCATTGATGCGGCCAGTACCGTCTGAGTCAAAGAAATCAAACGCCTCTCGCAGTTGTGCCTTATGCTTCTCAGATATGGCTATTGACAGTTGTGTTTTAGACTCAACCTTCTCCACTGCCGCACATCTCGCCGCGCCCTTTAACTTGGGCCCTTCCATCCCTACTAATTACCCACTTTGTGCACTTGTTGGTCTGTGATGCGTTGTGAAAAGAAAGTAAGGCGTAAAGAAACACATGAGAAAGGAGGGAAAGCACAAACGCGCACTAAGTGAAATTCATTTTTAAAAATTGCGATATCCCAAACCAACCTTTAGAACAAAGGTGGAAACAACGCTGACAATGGTGGCAGCAAATGAGAAGCGCGTGATATGAGTTTGTCCATCGGTCCCAGGCAATTCTTTCCACAAATATATGGGAATGTGTGTACACGCACACAAAACCACCAACTACGATAAGTGCACAGCGCCCTCGGTGTGATAATAACCATCCGGTGAACCCTTCATACGGCAGAGGTCCACCGTCGATAAAGTCACATCACCAAAATCATGGTGCTGGTAGTCAGCCCACAATGACTGAGGTATTGTGTCTCCAAGTTGTTGCCGTTGATTGGGGCGTATCTTCGCCACCGTCACGTGTGGGACGTAGGAGTCATGAGGATTTCCCTTCAAGTCGACTCCCAAAACACCACCCACACGCCTCCTAATATCGCAAACAGCACGTTCCAGCCTCCCAAAGTCTGCCTCAGGCACAACGCGAATAAATAAAACGCGACCGAAGTCAAACGTCCCGAGCCCCCTGAAACGAAGTTGCAGCGGTTGGACGCATGCAAAGGTCTCAGACATTGACTGCTGGATATTTTTCACAAGTTCTTCCCGAGAATTCTCGGGAATCGTCATCACTCCCAATGTAATGTGCAACTTCGTTGGGGAAACCAGCATCGGTGCACATTGCTGGTGAGAAAAAAGTAAATGGTTATGCATTTCCTTTACTCGCAGGGTTACAGAGTTCCTAGAAGGGAGCCGAAGCGAAAAAAAATGCGTTGGCCGTTCGCGGGCACTCCACGGAGGTGCTATCGTTTGCCGTGTCT
This sequence comes from Trypanosoma equiperdum, assembly GCF_001457755.1. Lineage (NCBI taxonomy): Eukaryota > Euglenozoa > Kinetoplastea > Trypanosomatida > Trypanosomatidae > Trypanosoma > Trypanosoma equiperdum. The sequence goes on from NW_027123476.1 coordinate 34,875, forward strand.
CGCCCGTTGCAAAATTTGTGCGCAGCTCCCGCCTGTAACGGGACTGCACATCTGTCTCTTCTACAGTCACACCAGGTGCAATTCTGTGGTCAACTATACGATGATTGATGGGAAAGTAAAGTCCCCTTTCACCCTTCTGCAAGACCCTCGGGACACGCCTAAGCATAGCTCCCTACACAAAACGATAGGCAAGTTAAAGAAAGGGGGAAAATGCACACTTATTGGCAGAGGGGAAACGAAAACCGACCATAAAAGAGGGGTATAATTCAACATCAATACCAATTGCATGCAAATAAACAAAAACGCATAAATATGAAATACGCACATAAGTCCGCCCAATGCAACGGTGAGCACAGGTAAGTGCCCGTTATCAGTGGAAAAGCTCAGTACATAGGCCACGGTTTACCCCTAAGTAGTAATAATAAAGAAATAAGAAAATGGGGATTACACGAGGAACAAAAAAGAAAAGAAAAAAACATACACAATGGTAAGAAAAGAAAAGCGGGTAGAACAACGGGAGATCAGGAATGAGGAAAACAATGCAGGCCGCTAAGAAGTAATCCTCAAAACGAACGCAAAGCGAAAGCACCGGACAGTGAACCCTCAACAACCGAAGAAGATGCTGGTGCGGAGGGAATGCCGCCCCCACAACATGGTGGAGTCGGACAGCAGGCAAAATACAAAACATTTTTTTGCTTTTTTT
>NW_027123476.1:35604-50731 GCF_001457755.1 Trypanosoma equiperdum
TTGGAGTAGAAGGTCAGCTTGGACCCCCACGGGATGCCAATACACTGTATTCAAGGCAATACATTTGTCTATCCGAAGAATCGCAATAACGCAAATCGCAGAGGTAACGCCAGATGAACTCGCACACTTTATTTATCTATAGGTGTTACATATAGAATTTGCTTAAAGGGTACTGAAAGAGAGGGAAAACCATACTAGAGGAGGACACGACGTTGTCTCCGAGGGCGAGGGAACCGAGCACTATTGCCCTCCACTCGATCTTCCTTTTTCATCAGCCGTCCTCAGCCGCCGGTGGCAACCCTCTCGTCGTGTTAGCACAGCCACTTAGAGAATCTGTAGTTTGAAAGTACTTTACACGGTAAAATATCCGGTCTCAACGCAGCACATATTCACCTTAAGGTAGGCACGGACGCACAATCGTAAATAGGTACAACGGATCGCTGTCTGTTTGAAAAAAATGAGAGGGATGGAAAAGAACCTCAGAGCACATCTGCAGACTCTTCCGCGATCCCACTAATTGTATGGTCTTGGTAGCCAGCTCCGCCAAGATCAAAGCACCCACCTTGATCCAACCTAGCCCAGTCTACAAAGAATTCATAAAGAAGTCCAAACGTTCCTGGCTCTCCTCTTACTGTGACACCATCACGCACGGTGGTGAATGAGTCCGTGAGGCATCGTAGTGCCCTCACTTTCAGAGATTCCTTTATGTTAAGACAAATGATGTGATATGCTGACAAGACCATCCCGAGTGTCTGAACAACGGACAACCTCAAGGTTGTCCTTATAAACGTTGGCAGTGCGATCCGCTCCCCGGGTGGTTGGCGCATGTAGGCAACGATTGCGGAAGCTTCATCAGGTGTTAAGACCGGGAATGAGAGGGACTTGAACCAATCCCACACTAAGTAACTAAGAAGCTTGACATCATTCACCGATGTTGCATCAAAAGTACGTCGGTTGATGGAGCGTCGTACGTCATTTAATGCTGATCCTTCCGGTAGTCTGCCAGAGCCAAGAGATTTAACGGACAGCTCCGAGTTAGAAGGATTCGCCTTTGTGAGGTTTAACAACTGACACAAAATAAGGTGGATTGTCATCGGGATAAAACGATAAGAATCTGCATGGTCTCCATGCAGGAGCAGCCGCTGCTTTTTCAAGAACAAATCAATATCTAAAGCGGACTCAGATACCTCAACACGAAACGTGTGTGAGAGCCTCCACAGGTGCGACTCAAAGTCGTGTATAAATTTCACCTGCCTCGACGTTTGTATCGCACCCGGCCGCATTTGCCGTACGAGTTCGATTACATCCGCGCTTGGCATCTTCTGTGCATAAAGCAGATAGCAAGCTATCATCAGACCGGTGCGACCCAAACCGGCGTGGCAATGGACCAGCACCTTCCCCGATTTCTTAACATGAGAATCCATTACTTGGACACTACGTAGTACAATGTCCTGTTTCGGGGCCGTCATATCAGGCCAAGGGAATTCGTAGTAACTAATCTGGTGCCTCATAAGGTCTTGCTCACCGCTGTAGCTATATCCTGTCGATGCGTAGATACCGTCGGGACCGCAACTCGCGTGTTCACCTTTCTCCTGCAAATTTAACACACCGGTGATTCGTTTTTCTCGAAACTGCTCAATAAGCGAATACTTTCTGAAGAGAGATGTTGACGGCCTTTGGCTTGCAATTACATCGTCTCCCACCCAACTTGATATCAGTCCCTCGATTGCCGTCTTGTATCGCTTCTCCTTCAAGGATTCCCAATTCTCGTGCTTGCACTTCGCGCCACCACAAAAGGTGCAATGAATCCTTTGGCGCATCCTGTCAAGAAAGCCGTCCACTTTGGATTGGTCTTTCTTCCTGAAGGTTTGCTTCTCTGGAGTTAGAATAGAAAACTTATCTATACTCATGTCGGCACAGACGGGTGACGACTCACCCCCTTCCCCTGGCGGATCGCGCGACATCAGCCCCTACAACTATAGTGATATCAAGAACGAAGGTGATGAAAAGGTGAAGAGGCAACTTTGTGTAGCCGTGGGCTGGAAATGAATCACGTTCGCAAGTCAGAAACAATGGGGCGCGTCGCGTCTTGATCAAAAGCATCCCTAATGCACGACTGGTGCCTCGCTTCTGCATATGTTGTACTCTTGAGGACTCGCGTACGTAGACTAACAAGGGGAAAAGTAAAGAAGAGTGTAAATCGCAGAACTTTAACGCAGCTATTTTGTTTCCCTTCCTTGGTGTGTGGCCAAGATTTAGGAACGAAGCTGCCGATATACAACCCCACACCCCAACACAGTCAGTGTTGTGTGCGCAAACGTAAGACGAAGGAACGGAACCGGAGTCCCGCTACAATCTGTAGTGCATCAACGCGCTAATCAGTTATAACTCAGCAAGGTAGTGAACCAAGGTTGGCCGATTTGAAGGCTACAGTACTCTTGCTTTCCTGATAGCGCGTTACATCCAATTCGTTAAGAATGGCGTCTGAAACCTCTTCTCCGCATCCGGCCTTCCTCATCAGACTTCGGATTGCCTGAATATGATCCCACCTTTGCTCGGGCATTACAGAGGGAAGGTACGTTGCACTGTAGTTCTTGTACCGGATCCTTATCCCATGAACGCCAATTTCCCAGTCGTCCCATCTGTGGGCCTTCTCAAACGAGTGAAGCAGGCAGACCGAACAACTGAGCATAGGAAGCTCTGCGAGAGTGACTGAAGGAAACCTGTTATCTTGAAATGCCGCAGCGACCGCGTAGTCCCTGAGCTGCTTGTGCAACGGTTCAGCCGAGAAGTTGCCAATGCACCCGCGCAAGTCGCCGTCCAGAGTCTTCAAGGAAACAAAAATGGGGCTGGGCTCGTTTGTAATGCTAGCTGGGGGCTCAGGAGTCTTCTCCCCCCGCAACTTGCTGTGTATAACTGCACAGCAGTACCTTGCCATATCGGGAGTCGCGTTGACCATACTCAGTTTATCCAACTCAACAGTGGGAACTGCAGATTATGTTTAAAAAGGGCAAAGTGGGGCAAAGAAAGAAAATGGGAATGAACCATCGCCTTGTCCGCCTGTCTGACCTCGGCACTACGCACCACGCAAACGCCAAAGTGACACAAATACGACCTGCCTTTACTGAAGCATCAGGTGGTATCCCGCGTGTTTCAGCGGCACTAAAGGACAAAAAAAATGCTAGCGCGCACTCGCACCAGACATAGCTCGATGTGAACCACCCACTGTTCCGCCGATGAAGCCATACGCAAGTGCTGCTCAGCAAAGGAAACAACGAAACCTTGAATTTCAATGTTGATCGTAGTGTTGAGCATACCTCTTTAATCATACACAGGAAACGCTGGTGAAGTGCGCGAAGTTCTTTAGGAATTCCAAAGTCAAAGTCCAGTAAACTCCGGTGAACGACCCACGACAAGGAGAGGGGAAAGGAGCGAGAGGCGGAACCGTGCCAGCGTCCAGCAGTACATACTCGAGGAAACTTCAATTCACAGCTCGTTTGCTCCCATTAATCTCGTGCTGAAGTTAAGGGGAGCTCTCACACTACCGAATTGGCTTGGCTTGTCCCACGCCAACGGACCATAACCTTCATTTGACAGCGGGAGAGCCAACATCGCCTGCCCCCTCCGTCCCCACGTTGACCAGCACCGGAAATATAGCAAATAACTTCATACGATCCGATCATGGTCCTCCACAATTTGTCGGCAAATGCGGGGAACTACCACAGGGCCACAACCCGCAGGTACCACACCCTAATTTTTCTGCGAAGGTTGAGTTTCAGCAGAACACCGCAGGTACTGAGAGGTGCAGTCAACCGTTTCGGTAACAAACCAATCAATGAAAAGAAAAAAACATGCTAGAGTTCAGTGTCGCCATAAGAAACAATTGGAAAATGATACTGCGCCCCATGTGAAGAAAGAGAGCGAGAAACACACGCCGGTAAAGATGTGGGGTAGTAAGAAATAAGGCAATCAGTCCATTCACCGTTAAACTTAACCCTCCGGGAGATTAAATGAAGAAAGATGATACGGCATCCCTTGTGGGATGAGCTCCACGCTCCGGGGCTGATTCCCGGCAACTGTCAAGCGTTCCACGGCAACGATGACCAGCAACACATTGGTACCCTAGTTTATCGGGAGTTCTCTCCAGAAATTCCAAAAGGCGCAATGAGTTATGTTTCGAACACAGTAGCTCCTTGCAGCCCTTTGCCATAAGGTCTGACGCCAACTCTAATGCAGTCGAAAGGCAAGTTGACTCGTCATAGCAAACGTAGCAGCAGTCCTTAACCAGCTCACACTGCGATGTTAATTTACCATGTCTCGCACACCATGTCTTACGGTCAACCTGTGCCCAATCTGACGAGCCCACTAAGTTGTCATGCCGTGAACGACTGGACGTTGGCGCCCACGCCACGCTTACCGTCGGTGCCGGATGATGCTCCCTTGGCCCCTGCTGGGGGCGACTGCCTCTCTGTGGTATACCGTATGAGGAGGCCACCGCATTAGCGTTGGAAGAAGGTGGAGCTGGCGACTGAATACCAGAATCGTTGAACTGACCACGGCAAGTATGTTGGGGCAGGCACTCGAATACTCCCTTCCGCACCTCCTTCATCTGCGTGATGCTTCTGCGCCGATTGTGCACACTGCATAAGACCAATTCCACCTCAGTTCGCTGGCGGCACTCCTTGTGGTTCTTACAGCGCATATGCCCGGGGTTATTATCCAGTGGCACTAAATCTGCTCTGGCTCGCTTGCGACGATGAACAGAGCAAAAGCCCATCTCGATGGTGGACCTGCTGTTATGCATTTTGTGTTAGATGCTTCAAAGAAGGAAGGAAGTGGTTCCTACAGTAAGCGATGACACAGAAGTGAAACCAAGAGAGAAAGAGGCATAGAAGATTGGGGGTCAAACGAGGGGAATATCGGGTTCCAACCCCAGGACGAGCAGTGGACCAACCAAAAAAGATGATTGACACACCGTCCTTACCGCGACTGGACGCATCGGGGCCAACTGCCGTCAACTACAAAGTTCAGGGAGTAAAACTTTTCAAGTCCCTACAATATGTAGCCTACAAAAAGGGGGGGCTCACGCCTATGTATGTACGCGGAATCTCCTCCCCCCTCTACTGACCTCATTTATTCGGTTGGCTTACTTAGCAACTTTTCCCACGACTGGTGATCAGTGAGGTCCCTCGCTTGAAGAACGGTCACCCTTGGCGGGTTATCGTCATCAATCAAATACAACAGCGTCGCAGAATGGCTCCACGCCGTACAGACTGCCCCGTGTGGCCAAACAAACACTTCGCACTGGTAATCCTCAACACTTGGTGACACACAGTTCAACCTAACAATATACACCGAACTGCGACAGCACAGAGAGAGTAACTGAAAGCACCTTCCCACGGGCGGAGCCCAAACTATGTGATGGATCGTTGATTCTATGCGTTGCGGAAGAGCGTTATACACCCGCTTAAATTGGTTTCTTTCCTTACAAAACTTGTAAAGGTAAAAACACCCGTTCATGCAACCAACCGCCAGAGTCATCGTTTCATCAACTGAGCTGGGGAACCATGCAGTGGATGTGATGCCACCACTGCGGGTTCCCAAAGGCCTACAAATGTCCGACTCTTGTGTCACCGTGTACTTACAAAGAAATTGCAGCGGCTGTATGTCGTACAGCCGCACCCAGCCATCCAGAGAGGCGGTGGAGAGAAGAAGCACCTGGTGCTGCCGAGGCGGGACAAACGCCACATCCGTAATAACGTCTTTTTCATACCCCCGCACTGGTGAGTACCGCACAGCATTACCCACTACCTTTCCATCTTGAGTTGTGACGTTTATCTTGTAGACATATATCCAACGATCGGCACCAACAGTTGCAAGCATAGATCCGTGCTCTCGATGCTGGCACCAAGCGACGCGGGTGACTGTAGCAACGTGGTCTTTCAACACACAGCAAAGGGACCACGATCCTGTTACCACTTCGGATGGAGGACGATAAAATACGTTTACTCCCTTGTCGCTGGAACCTGATGCAAGCAACGTGCCCGATGAGTTGACCGCCATGTGGTGCACAAATGTGGTGTGGGCCGTCTTACATGAGTACATTTGGCTTCACATACCACTCTCCCTCACCCACAGCTTTCTCACTAGCCAGGAAGGCTAAAAATAAATCCAAAAGCAAAAACAAAAACAAAAGGGAGGGGAAGGGAAGTGGAGGGGAGAAATTAATCCCAAAGAATGTTTTGTTAATCAGAACGTATTTCTAGTAGTAAGCTCCTTAAAGTGAACAGGCACAATATGTGCATACAAATGAATAGTTACACAAAGCATATATATGTTTTTTGCTCATATCTACAGTACATCGCACACAAAAGCTACGCCTCGTCTTTTGAGGAAACTGAGCACTGCATTATCACACTTGCTAGTTTCTTCACCGGTGGGACAAAAGGAGAAGGTGTGTAAAACGCGGCAAGTACAGTCAAGAAATTCTTGAACTCATCCCTCGTAATTTTCTCCGGAGTGGCACCGAGTTGGAATAAAGTATCAACTTCACTATCTAGTAGATTAAACTTCTCAACCAAAAACGGCTTGATGAGGCTTTTTGACAGAAGCATAGGGAACCTCTTGTCTCTAAACATCCCAAATAGCCTGTGAATGTCTTTTTCGTGCTCCTCAAAGAACGTAACAACATCCTCCTCAAACAGCACAGAGAAAAGGTCCTCCTTCGGATCTGCGTCGTAGTGATTCTCAATGCATTCAACCAACGTTGTGATTGTACATAGACAAAAGTTGGATACCCTTGTTAGGTAACTTCTTAAATCGGCAAAATTCTTTATTCCTTGCGAGGGATATAATGCATGCACAACCTGACGGTGATGGGGCTCAACAAGGTTATCAATGCACCTTTCAATTTTCTCCCTGTTGAGAGGCAAACCACCCGTCGCTAGGGCAAAGAAAACTCTACTCAGGTAATCGTGCACCTTGGTAAGCTCATCTGCTGCTAAGCAGGTTTGAATTGCCTTTAAATAATCCTCGTTGGCATCAGGGCATACCTGAAAACTACCTACGCCCTCCGTGACATGTGAAACCATCTTTACTCCAAAGTCCCGTACGCCTTCCACACTTAACTCATCATCATCGAGCGTGTGGCCATTCATGAAAAGGGAACAATGCCCACCACCGTTCACGCACGACAAAAACTTAATAGTTAGATCGTACTTCTCTTGATCTTCACGTATCAAGTCAAGAAGGCGCAATGGCGGCATGACTGGCTTACACACACGGCTGAGGGTGGAAATAATGTCATCAAGTCCCGTTTGTTGGTTTTCACATTTCTCTAATCCCATTTGGTTCACGTATTGGGCAATTGTACTTTTTTCCATCTTCCATTTGCGCTTTTTCGCCTCTTTCAGGAAAAGCAAAGCAGTGTCAGTTATGTTCTGCGCAATAGATTGAAGATCAGAGCGAAGATTTCCATGCACAGGTGGTAGGCTGTCGCGGCCGTCACCAAACAGACAGTTGATGGCTATTTTCCATTGCTTCCAATGACCCTCCAGAGATGAAGTTGTCTCCTCCATCAAACTTTGAAGCTCACCCAATCGGGCTTCCGCCTCCATGCAACGCTCTGTAGTCAAACTAATGAGCCTATTCTTTTCCTCAACTTCCTGGATGATACTTTCATGGCTACTCTTGGCCGCCTGCTCGGCAGCATACAAATTGTCCAGCTCTTGGTTTAGGGCAGTGTGTTTGGATAACTTCTCCTTTAGTGTCACGTAGTGGGCGTGACGGCGCCACATCCGGATATGTCCAGGCACGACAGTCAAAGCAGCACCTCTATTCGCCAAACGCTGGAAGCTTCGTTTGGTCGTAGCCACGCTATTCCGCAGCGCCCTCCACGCTCTGAAACACATCCTCATCCATAAGTTGTCAAGCCTCCGAACGACGCGGGTCATCACACTGTCCTCCAACGTGGCGCGTCGGTTTAGAGAATAAGACAGCTTCACGTGGTACTGAAATTTGCATAGAATAGAGGCGAAACATTCGGCGTATGACCTCCGCTGGAGGACCTCACCGTGACTTGTTGCTAGCGTCCTCGTAAACATGATGGCGGGAATGACCTCATTTAGAGCCTTATTAAATACGTCACCGTAGGTTCCCAAGTAAGAAGTGCAGCGACTGAGTACCGGAAGGATTGTTGCTAGGAGAAGTTCCTCCAACTCATCAGAAGAATTTCCATACTCATTCATCTGTTTAAGTAATATCTCCGCCGCGACAAATGGACTACGGTTTGCGTCGAGCTCCTGTTCCACATGATCCGCCCACCACCGCAGTCGCACCTGTCCAACTTCGTTGGCTCCAACTCCGTCAAAGGGATCAAAGGAAGCGCCCAGCTCGATTGCCATGGCCGTTTGTGCAGCCCGGTCCAAGCTTCCCATGGGCGAACGGCGGCCGATAAAGGACATACAAATGTGCCGTGTGACCCTGACCCTAGAATGGCGGGGAAAAGAAAAATAAGCAAGGAAAGGCAAATAGGACATCGACTGGCGAAGGCAGAAGCGGAAAAAGTATTACAACAACAGCGGCAAACTGACCAAATCGGGTCCGATACACAACGACAACTACTAAAGAGTTGATAGGCTTTTTGAAGTGCAGGGTTAAAACATCACCATGAATCCGATAGTGAGGCCGTTTGTCCAGCACACACGGTAAGCAGCGGCGCTTAATGGCTCAAAATCCCTTGTCGAAACCGCACAGTCAAGGAATTCCTGAACATGCCTGACAACAAACTCTGCCACAACTTAATAAACACAACCACCGTGACTAACGCAACTAATATTCTCTGAAGAAACAGACGGGTTTGTGACTGTACACTCAACTGAGTGAGCCGCTGAAAGTCTTCATTCAACTTCCTCTGAGTTGCTGACGCGAAGGACACCATCTCCTCCGCAAGTTGAGACTGCTGGGAACTCCGTGCCCCTCGACGAAGCAATTCCCCTCGTAGCTCGTGAACTTCCTCCCATACCGCCTTGATGTAACTCTTCCGTAGCCATCTTTCCCGCACAGTTATTTCGTTAAGCATCGACGTCTTCCGAAAAAAGCATCCCTTTTCCACGGCTAGCTCGTACCGATTGCACATACTGGTAACAGCATGCTCAGTGTCCTCCCTGTAACGGCTCCACGACGATGTGATTTCCTGTAAGGAACGAGCCTTCTTAGAAGCAGAAGCTTGCTCCGCCGCCCTGGCGTTCCTGCGGAATACACCACCGGTCCGACCTAAATCCCTATCATCCTGAGCCCGCGACCGCCTGTGCTGCTGGAAGGCCTCATTCCCCTTAGTGTCAGCCTCGTACTCCTTCAAGCGTCGGAGGACGCCCTCGTGGTGCTCCTTCACAATTTTGTACGCTGCGTTAAGCTCAGACATCTTTTCGTGTGACCCACAAGGCTGGTCGGGATGGTTTCTGACCACAAGCTCTCTAAACTGCTTCGATATGTCGTTCAGTGTCGTAGAATTAGTAACAGTGACTTCAAGAACATCATACGGGTTTTTCCCTTCTGGAGTACAAGGGAGGGTTTTGCTGGCAGCAGCGAAGGCTTTGCTCTGAAACACGCACCTGAAACAACCACGTGGAGCAATTGCCGACACCGCTCGAAAGCGCCACATGTTTCCCCTCGATGCTAGTCGCTGCAGGAGAAGGTAATGAGGACATAAGAAAAGGTAGAAACATACGCAGCCCTCCCCCACTCACTTCTTCCCCCCGCCACAAAAAGAAACGAAAACACAAATCAGCAGAAAAAAAAATGGATCGCACCGAACACAGTGGGGCCCCCTGCTGGCCAGCAATCATGAACCGCAGAAGCTTCGTCCATTTGTTTCCTCACCTGCATTAAATAGTACTGAACTGCTCCTTAGCCAGTTGTATATTTTCCAGCAAACCAACCATGTCGTTGTCCGTAGGAGAAGAAACGGCCTTTTTCTTCAACGCGAACTTCGCCGCGATAGAAGAATCGTAAGTAACACAAACGCCACCAGGAAAAACACTCGTACGCATCTTGTTTCCAACCTCCCCCGAAAAGGGGAATGAATTCACCAAACCTGTTACGCCCTCCACCTTCCCCTTAAAATCGACCCACATATTCACTCCGATCGCCTTAAGTGGGGTATCGTGTGAAGCAGTGGTTTTCACAGATTCCTTTTTCTGAACCTTGAGTGGGGGTTCGGGGGGAGGAGTTTCGACACGCTCCTTTTTCTTTGACATAGGTTCATTAGGCTTCCGGGTGCTCATGATGAGTACTTTACCCTCACTGTTTTTCATTATGGAAGTATGGATAACTTTCTCCCCAATATGCGATTCACTTACCCTACACGGAAGGGAAGCTTCATCGTGGAAGAGCAAGAAAATCGTCATACCGTTGCGCACAATTCGCTCCACTCTGAACCCACTGCTATTGCCATCAACATCAGGGCACACGAAAAAAATGCGGTTCCCGTGTTCAACAATGTACCGCTCTCGCCATGCAAAAACTTCCTCGTTACCCACTTGCTTACCATTACCGGGTCCAGAGTCGGAGTTAACGGTTGGGTATTCTGCCGCGGTGGCTTTGCTCGCCTTCACACTTGATTGCACTTTATCACCATCGTCATCTGGTTTGTGTGATGCAAGCGCCGCCTCGCGTTTGAGAAGATCTTCAAACTTGGCGTCTAGGGCCTCACGCTCGTCGTTGCCAATGAAGAAGAAGGTTCTAGATACACCACCTTCCTCCACAACGAATTTCTTTGCTTTCACTGCATCATCGATGACCGAGTACCTTCCAATTCTTGAGGTCTCGTTGTAGCCGATTTCAAGTATATCGCCCAAGTCTTCTCTATACCATGGTTTGTCTCCATGGTCTTCGTTGTCCCCCAAAAGATAAAGCCAGTAACAAGTACAAAACTTCCATTCAGGACCAAGTCTTTTACCGGTTACGGGTTGGCAAAGCCAATATTTGTCCTCACCATCCAGGGCCACAGCGAGCAGTGTCGAATCTTCCCCTAAATCCATCACTAATACCTTCTTCACCAGTTACGCTTCATTTTTTTTTCGAGAAAAAACGGAAGAACAGCTATTTATGGTAACCAAATCAAAGAAAATTTGATGCGCTGCCCCTTTGCTCATCGGATGGAAACGGGTAGCAAACCGAGTAGGTTTAACTCACGTGGTTTTGGAAATAAGAGAACCTCAGGCTTGTTGGATTGTTTCAAACGCACCCCCTAACACCTGCCGAGTGAGGGGCACATCAATCGTCTCCCGTAATATGCCAGAGCACCGGTAAGTGAACACACACACACTCATCATAATCACGATTGGGTTGGGGGTACCTGGCCATGCTTTTCCTGACAGCCTTCAGCTACCCGCGGGATGTGAAATGAACTTCTGACGAATGCGCATGGGCCCCCTGGTTTTCCCCCTGGTTGCCAACAACGGAGACGGCTGTGGCACACACGCGCACATCCGAGAGAACACTCCCGCATCCTAATACAAAATTATAATAAAAAAAAAGATGCATCTCTACTCCTTTCTAACTCACTTTCTTCGGCTCCTTGCTCAACCAGAAAGAAAAAAGTTAGGAAATGCAAATGTGACGATGAATTCATCTTTAAAAACAACACATTGGAAGAGTTTAGGCTCACCCACTAGCCTCACGTACTCACACTTCACCCTCTTGGTAACAGGTGCACGCAACGCACTTCAGCACCATTTATCGTCACGTATTTGTTTTAAAACATTATTAAATGTCTTACTACACAGTGTGTTGCCGATGTAATCCTACTGCAACGGGGTCACGGGCGCCGCCACAGACCTTTTTAATCAATGGGTTGAAAAGAGGCAAGGGCAATGAGACTACGCGGCCGATACAGGTTATGTTGTTCGAAAGCGCTGCGTTTACTATTAATTAGTACATGGTTAGTTCCCAGACCGTACAACCTCGTCCTACTGCACCTCTTCCACGCCTTGGCCTTCAGCCTTTTGTGCATTTTCGTACTCTAGTCGCCGAAGTTGCCGCTTCATTCGCTGATCCGCAACGAGCATCCTCTTTCTTGTACTGACTATCATCCGATGCGGTGTAGTGCGCTGAAGTCGGCGGCGGACACTACGGTGAGTCTTTATTTCCAACATCCAATCCTCGATGGGGCTCCCAGATTCTTTCATCACACGGGCGATAGGGGGGATACGATGTTTGTCGTCCTCAGTAAAAAATGTTATGGCCTTACCTGTCTTCCCAGCCCTTCCACACCTCCCAACGCGGTGGATGTAGGACTCCACCGTCGTCGGTATATCAAAATTTATAACCGTGCCAACGTTCTTGAAGTCTATGCCCCGTGAAAGAAGCTCAGTAGTCACGAGTACCCATATTTTTCCAAGCCGGAAATTCATCATAGTTTCGTCTCGTTCCTCATGTGTCATCTTCGCATTCATAATGGCAATACGAAGCCCCTGGCATTGTATCTCTTCATGAAGCTCCTTTGTTCGCTCGATGCTCTGAACGAAGATAAGCACAGGTGGTGTCACACCCTCACGCACAATGTTACGTATCGCCACAACCTTCCCAAGCTCATTACCACAGAACACAAGTTCCTGCTTCACATTCTTGTTCGCCTTCGCACGACCAGAAACGATGATCCGAACAGGATCGGGACCCATCACAGATCGTGCAGCTGCTTCAATTTTTTCACTTAATGTGGCTGTAAACAAAGCAACAACCTTCTCCTTATAAGTGCACGCCGTAAGGACAATATCCATCACCCTGAGATTGTCAGTCGAAGAGTCCCACAGGCGATCTCCTTCGTCAAAAACGAGATACTGAATGTTACTAAGATCAACTAACTTCCTCTCTAGTAACGTCGACACCCGTCCAGGCGTGGTAATGAATATGTCCTTGTTTCGAGTTGTCTGCCCGTGTTGGACCAACTTCCACCTTTTCCCTTTGAGGAGAAAAAACGCCTCTCGCTCGATTTGCTCTGCCAGTTCCATTGTGGGGGTAATTATCAACGCACGCACCCCGGCATCCCTATCAGGTTTCCCCAAACGAGCAAACATGGGGATAAGAAACGCAACTGTTTTGCCGGACCCTGTGGGGGCGCACGCTAGCACATCCCTCCCCTGAACCAAGCAAGGAATAGTCTGCATCTGTATTGGAGTCGGGATACGGTGGTTCCGCTCAAAGAGATTGGAGATGAGACACTCATCAAGCGAAAGTGGGGGCCTGAGGAGTTGGGAGAAGTGTTCAATAGGCTGCGGTACGTCCATACCTGTGACATCCAGTTCATTCTTTCTCCAAATGTTACGTCTCCTCTTCGCGGACATGTTTTTAAGAGGTTTGTGACCAGTTGCAGCACTGGAAGTATCTGTGTCACACCGTCCTCTGGACTCCTCGTCCCCCTCGGCGGAAGTTTCCTGGCACCTCATCCTCTTTGGCACACCAAATATTTCGAGGGTATGGCTGGGCGTTGGGAGCTCTACGCTACCTCGAGAAAGGCTCACAAGATTCAGGGCCCCCGTTTGTTCCCTGTTGCCACTTGCCTGCCGGAAGCGCTTTATGGCAGTTCCATGTTTCTTGGGCTCAAATTTGGCTCCCGTGGAAAGAGCACTAAATATATCCATTCCCTTGGGAAACTCTTAGGAAGAAAAGCGCAAGTATTTTCATCGTCTAGATAATTACTATCAAGAGCGGCCACCGAAAAAACGGACGGGCACCACGCGCGTGAGAAACGTGCGATCGAAGATAAGAGGCGTAGGGAAACAAGTAATCTTTCGAAAACAAAGTACTACCAAGTAGCGAAGTAAATTCGACCTCAATATCCCTTCAAATTGAAACAGGGGAATGCCTACGTGACGTATTCGGAGCCATAGAAGCTCTTCACGCAATGTTTAAAGTAATGCATGGGAAGCTTACATCGCTCAAAGCTGTACCCATTCTTCCGAAGACAAGCACCGATGAGACAAGACATCGCAGCACACTGCGGTGGAGGCTCACCTTCATTTTCGCCCCTTACCTTCACGTCATAGCCAACCTTTGTGCGCCACGAGGCAATACACCTGTTAAATGAATCGATATATTTGCTACACTTTCTATCCAAATCGGGAGCACTAAGATTGTCTTCAACGCATGCCCTCCAGTTGTTGGTTTCGTCATCGCAGACTTCAGAATCCATTGGTTAGTATCTGCCTATGACAGCGCCTATCCGCGGAACATCAAGAAAAGAAAAGTTGTTGCGCAACCTGCCCTTCTGATAGCAGAGTGGGCGGTAACCAAGGTAACAACACCGAGAAGAGGGCTTTCAAGGGCTAAATCATCGTCGATTCGGTAAAAAAAAAAAAAATACATGTATTATAATAATATAACTATCCCACCAATCCGTCCATCATCCCTATCCACATTAGATAAGCATCCACCAAAAATCCTAACCCCACAAAGTTTAGCCAAAGGGCTTTATTCTGTTCCACACGGTGTATGACCGCTCAGGTCGTATGAGGCATATTCAAATAAGCTGCAGTGAGAAAAAGAAACCATTCTGCTGCCAAACATCCCATAAATTCCAGAAACTAAACAATATTTACCACAGACAGAAAATCTTGTTCCTTTCTTTTTTTTTACGCCGTTGAGAGACTTCACCGCCCGAAAGCAAGCAGTTGGTAAACACTCAAAGGGCAAGATGAATTACGGTAATGCATCACAATAGAACACAACAGGTACTACTACCCCGAGCCGGCGCCTAAAAGAACACGGGCGCAGCTCATGTGGACGGGAAGAGAGACAATTGGTAGGTGTACACAAGACTGTCTTTAAAAAATATCTACAACGATATCGGAAATACTTCCACACTAGGTGTCACACAGATATACGAAGGGGAAGTCGGTAACGGTGGAAAACGTCAAAAAGGGGACCAGCTCACGCACCTGCTCATCATCTCCAAAACTGCGACGGTATATATTGTCAGATCCCCTGCGCAGCAATGATCAAAATCGAAGTGGAAAAACGAAAGTGGGAAACAGAGAATGAGAGAATTGTCAACCCGCTTTGTCACATTAAACGCAATGGCATCACCGCGGATGGCGCATCAGACATGGTAATCCCCTATTGACAATGA
>NW_027123476.1:50745-67802 GCF_001457755.1 Trypanosoma equiperdum
GCTCGCGTGTGCATTCCTTGCTTTCACCCCTTGAGAACAAAAATGGCAGGTATGTAGAAATGTTACCAATCATGAAACGCGATCGCGATTGAGAAAACACGAAGTGACAACAGAGAAAAAGCGTATCAACGAACGACAGCGAACGTCTTTTCACTACGGTAGGCACCTCTACCGCATGACCCACATACCCTGAATAAAATACGCGCGACCATGGAGCGGAGGGAGACACTCACAACAGCTTCCGACGTCCCCGCTTAAGTGAAAGCCGGATCTTCCTCCGGCGGCCGGCATTAATTTTCCATGATCTCCCCGCAAAGGATTGAAACGACCTTATTTGCGTGAAGGGCACACCTTCTGGGAATTGGGGAGTTGAGGGTCCCTTCTTCACACGCTTCAGATCCAAGGACCACTGCCTGTCAAACCATGGGTGTCTTCGCTTCCATACTAACGGCTTTCGACGTCCACGCTGGGCGGGTTGTCCTGTTCCACATGACAGCGCCTCTGGTTTCGGTGCATCAATGAGCAGTGTCGGCATTCTCTTCTCCTCCCCCCAGGGTGCAGAGCGTTTCCCGAGGGAAAGGGTGTATGTTGACTGGACTGTGAAGGAAGTGTACTTCGCTTGGGGAAGCAGGCATCGAGAGATATTTCTCCATAACATCTTCCCTAATCACCTAAAATGGACTCCCACCACAGTCGCACCTCGTTCTCCAGAGTTAGAGTGGCAACGAAGCATTACAGCGCACCAATACAGTGTACTATCCGGTGAACAGTGGTTAAGCACGAGTTTGGAGACAATAATGAGGGTAGAGCAACCAGAGGCCGAAGTAAATGGGAGAAGGGAGAAGGCGCTAAGGGGGATGAAAAGCAGGGGGGCGTAAGTGAAAGAGATGTCTCACCATGAACGAAGGTGATACAAATGTAAGTTCTCTGCGAGCACGAACCGGCAAGCCCAATGAAGGGTTAATAATCACATCTGGCAACGAGTATTACGTATGTAAGCCAGGGAACACCGCAAGCAGTGGGTCATCGTGAGTGGGATGCAGTTGGCACATACCAGCTGGTTGCAGGCAAGACACAACCTAGAACATCCGGGGCACATCAGCCGCCCGCAGGAGCAAACGTAACCGCCCCGGCATAAGTGCATTACAGCTCCCTGAAAAAGGCTTTTTTAAAAAAGAAAAAAGAAAGGCAAAAGAAGCGAGAAGTAAACATATAATATAATACAAGCGAAGAATCATACGAGAGCATGTATTTAAACTTCAGGTGCACCGAGCAACTAAAAGTGGCGAATATGAATTTTCTAATTGATAGGTTCGAATAAAAAGAAAGCGAAGCAACACTATTATGGAACCAGACTTCAGTAGTCCAAGCTAATCAAATACTCCGCAATTCTCTTTACTGTCGTGTTGCAGTCTGCCGGATTGACAGCCACATATGTAGCTTCGGTCTTCTGGAGATCCTGCTGCAAGGCTGATGCATCACCAGGGTTGCCGTAAACAGCAATAATAGCAGTTTGTTTGGAAGTGTATATGCAACCCCCTGCGGCTCCTTTCTTAAAGAATATGTACTTCATCTGACCTTCGGATCCTGACTGAAGACCGAAGAACTTGACACCACAGATGGTTACACCGGAACTTTGTACGAGCGAGAAATTCTCCAGACACTTGAGAATGTGTGTTACCTCCTCAGGCTGCGGCACATATGTTCCTCCATACGCCCAGTAACTCCCATCAGCAAGACCAACGATCGCTGCGCTGTGCATGAAACCACTGCCAACAAGGCTGTCGTCGACGTAGGACTGCCACGACATTTATTTCCGGTTAGTAAAACCTTCCCTTAAGTTAGGCAAACTTCACTTTTTGTGGGCTCTCTTTCTTTAATGGAAAAGGTGAATAAGAAACGATAAAACATACACATGTGCTCCGTAGCAAATTCGGTAAGAAGCAAATAATAATAATAATAACGTAATATACACTTGATCACATATTGGGAAGACCCTCTTTCCTCTCAACACGAGGGACCAGCGGGACAGAAAGACATATCCTTCTGGACAAACAAAGTAAAGGTAAGCAACATTTAGAAAAAGATAAATCGTGAACATGAATGAAGCGCTCAAACAGCTTCCCAATAACTTCCAGCAGACAAAAAAGGGAGAAACCTCTGAATGTGGTGGAGTAAAATTAAATACCTACGTACCAAATACATATATATAGGTACATACAACGTAGCAGTCCAAGGATTAAGACAACATAGAAAGCACAAAACAATTAACTGAAGATCTAGCGCGACACATTACCAGCCAAATTTTTGACACGCAACCTAAAGAACCCATTGCTGGATGATAACACCTAAGCCAAGAACAAACGAGATGCATCCCACAACAAGAAATGTGATGCCCATTTCATGATTCTTCTCTCCGAACCACGATCGCGTTGTCAGAACCACGTATTTCTCCCCTTTGAACGAGTAAACGTCAAAATTTTCCACGATTTCTACTCTGTAGTCACCCTGCTCCAAGTCCTTTTCGATGATGCGATACATCTTTGTCACCTCTGACGTATAGCCCAGCGACGCCCAGACTATGAAATCTTCATCTCTTACGGAGGGTATTCGATGCCCAGGCTCGCCGTAGTAATATCCTTCTTTCCTGTAAGGATCATCAGAGGAACTTTTGCCTTTACTCGACCAAATACCCTCATCTTCGGGTTCTTTCGCGCTACGAAACAGTTTAATGTCACCGTTTGAGGCGATGCCGTTTTTCCTGCAAGAATGGCCCACCGAACTCTTGCCATCAGCATCAAATGCAGATCCATCGCAAATTAGTTCAGAATCGTTGAGTGTGCTCGTGGCATTCCCCTTGTACAGCTTAAACGAGTCATTAAATAGGCTCCACGCTATTGACCCACACGGAAAGTACACATTGCCTGTTTCAGCAGCCTTGTGCACCTCGCCAGGATACCTGAACGGCTCGCAGTCCTGAGAAACTGAGCGAGGGTTGTACAGCAGCTGGTTATAGTCCTGTGAGGACCTGTATCTCCGATAATTTTGAAAAAACCCAGTCACACGGTATTGCATGTATACAGGCTGACGAACGGTTTCATTTATTTTAAATGATATTGCCGTCGTTGCGCCCGTGGAGTAATTTGAGCCGTTGAAGGAGAATTTATGTGGATACTTATCCTCAGCATCAACGCGATATGTATACTTATTTACTCCCCCGTAACTCACGCTAACTTCAAGAAGAGAGTCGCTCTCCTTTATGATAAGGACGCCAACGGGTACAAACGCCGCTGAAAGCAGCAGTAAAATCGGTGCGACGATCCAACCTGAATGGTACGGATATACGGTAAACATCCCCTCATCAAGACGTCGGACTATGCCACTTGTGGACATTGCTTAGCTTTCAAGGTAACTGCACAACAGAGATACCACCCCTTCCGCTACTTCCTGTTAACTCTCAAACGAGAAGAAACCCTCTGTGAGAAAAAAGAAAGGGAATACCTAATCAAATGAAAAAACACATTGTGAGAAGACACTTACAATACGTAAACTTCACTGTCAACCGGGGGTCGAATGCCGTTAGTCGGTAATAGCAGTAGTGTACATCCAATCAAATACATATCTTGGCAGTCACAACTAGAAGTGGGTAGGGGGGATCAGCTTTGCTTTGCCTTTACGTAAGTCACAGTGTCTCCTTCAACCACTTTACGTATTATCCCACCGGAGAAGTAGGCTGTTTTTTCGCACCTAGGAAGAATGCCACGTACTATGGGCCTTTGCTTAGTTTTTACACAACGTTCATATATGTCCGTTAAAAAGTTGACAAAATCATTCGTATCCCTTGTTCTGGTCCAGTTGTCAGCCAGCTCAAGCATAGAAACAGCGAAGAATTCAAAAGTCACTCCATTGTTTCCTCTCTCATCATAGGCATAGTCTTCTGATATGGCGGTTGAAGTAGATGTGACTACGCTGACGTCGTCTATATTTAATAAATACGAGTAAAGTTTGTAATGAAAGGCTTTATATCCATCCTCTTTAACAACCTCATGCGCAACGCCGCCTAAACCATTCCAAAGCACCTCTATACGCATCATAACATCAATATTGAGCGAGACCTTACGCCGTAGCTTGTCCACAACATCTGCCGTTAGCATCGAATCGAACATCAGTGAAATCCGCATCCACTTCTTCTCTTCATCGCGAGACTCCGTCAACGCACCTAAGAGCAACTCAACACGTTTGCTTTTTTTATGCCCACCTGAATCCACCATATCATTAACAACAGCGATATAAGGGTGTCGAATACTCGAAAGTGTGCGGTGCGAGAAGCTAAACAACCGCGGACTCCACACAAACACCCTTTCGGCGAGATTTTCAACCGTCCAGCTTTCACTACCTCTCGACCTACCTCTAGCCAGTACAAAGCTCCTCCGTGAAATCATGTACACAGCCCTACGACAATCCGAAGAATAAAAATGCTACAAACGAATATAGCAAAAAAAAAAAGTAATTAAGGTGAATGTTTGAGATAATTTCCCTCTTTTCTCTTTGTTGATACCGGTAGAAGAATGTATATATGTATATATGCACGTGCATCTGGGATATATATATTATCAACAATGGAAACGTCAGAATGCACTAAACAACTGCGGCATACGGAAAACAAAATAGCACGAACAAAAAGTGAATAATCATAAGAATGGAGGTTCTACGGTAGAGCAAAAAGGATTTTGAATCCAAATACCTAACAAGCACACGAAAACCGTTTCGGACCATCATACAAAGTTTCTGCATGCCCATTTTCCCCGTCGTTGTCATCGGTGCCCAAACTCAAACCAGTTTTGGCTACTTTTAAAAAAGCATCAGTCACAAACTCGCCGGTGGAAGCAGACGTCTCAAAATGGAGTAGTTTGTTCTCTAGGGCAAACAAAGAAGCCTCGTTATGTTGAACGGCTCTATTTTTTGACATGTCACTCTTGTTTCCAATCAGCATGACAACTACATCCGGTCCTGCAAGTTGCCGAACGTCGTTCAGCCACTGTGGAACACTTTCATAGGAGGTGCGTTCTGTAATGTCATACACAATGAGGCAGCCAACTGCTCCCCTGTAATAACTTCTTGTAACTGATTTGTATCTTTCTTGACCGGCTGTATCCCATATTTGCAATTTGATCCTACGTCCTGATAACTCAATAATCTTTGATCCAAACTCAACACCAATAGT
Source organism: Trypanosoma equiperdum (assembly GCF_001457755.1). NCBI lineage: Eukaryota > Euglenozoa > Kinetoplastea > Trypanosomatida > Trypanosomatidae > Trypanosoma > Trypanosoma equiperdum. The sequence continues at coordinate 55,970 of NW_027123476.1, forward strand.
TTGCGCTCGTTCCTCTGAAAATGTGTCCTCAACAAAGCGGTGTAAAAGAGACGATTTACCTGTGCCGCTATCTCCAACAACAATTAACTTCATTAACTGTTGATATCTCTCTGACATGGTTGAACTACTCCGAGAACTCTAAATGGGTGGAAACAGTGAAAAAGTTAATAAAACGAATGAAATGTTGGTAAGAAAAAAGCAATAACTAACTGCTTCAGATTGTGCTCTCGCCGCGGAACATTCTTTGGTAAGAAAAATCCTTAATGCGGAAAAGGGTTTTGGGGCGCCGGCACTGCGGTCATCAAATTTTATGCAACGCCTTGGCCGATAAACCGTGTCGTCCAGAATGTAAATAGAAACAATGCGGAACAGAAACTTAGAGAATGTATATGAAAACAACTTAATACGCTCGACGTACACAAAAATGAGGTGCAGGCACAGGGGGGAAGGTAAAAAAAAAAAATCAAGTTGCCCCCAAAATGTGTACATTCTCCCACATAACCTCGTTCCTAAACACATACATGGTAGGTCCCTTCTCGTATGTCATAAACGCAATACATGGAACCACGATGCTACGCCGCACTGTACATAATTCCCCATAAATTCCCTCATGAGAGGGCCTTTCTATACCCTTCCGTCTTCCCCTCAGACCAAAGGGCAACACCGTGTTATCGGCGCATTGTGGGAGCAAGAATTTCTAAAAAAAAAAAAATGGAAAGCGCATCTAAATATTGCACGCAAGGTACAGAGTGAAATGGTAACAAAAAGTACTTGCATCCTTCCTCCGAGGGGACAATAGTTGGCATACTGATTACTGTCCGAAAATATAGTAACGCAAAACTTAAATTTGTGTTTGACCCACAAAAAATGTATATATGGTTCGAACGTTTTCTTTGAAACTATCAGCTAAATGCGTCTTTTATTCACCCGCGACCCCCATCACCGAGTGCCATCCCTCTGCACGTACACCGAGGTGGTGGAAACCACACATGCACTGACTCAAAATAGCTAAAGCACTGCCGTGCAGCCGATGCGGACCTTCTGAAAAGAAAAGCAATGTTCGAACAGTCGCAATAAGTAAGTGCTAAATCATACAACGACACTTCGAGGGGGTGGCTTGTCTGCTGCCAGGGCGATGGTACCCGGGCAAGCGACCAAGAAAGCAGGTCAACCAATGCGTCAACGAGCGGTGCCGGACTAAAACAGAGCAACAAGTGGTGGTTTCTAATGAATAATTTTAATGGGCACAAAAAGGAGGGAAGTCGTGCTAACTGACACATCTAGTGAACAAACTAGAACTGTAAACGATTCAAACTTGACAGTAGGTCGCACAGAACATTCAAGAAACATACCCAACCCTCCGCGTATTTCACTGAGAGTGCATTTGCTGTCACATGTGCGAAGATCCCTGCAAAAAGGCCCGTGGCCGCAGACGCCGGGGTGCTGCTCCATCACCGAAGATACGCAAGCAGTGGCGGAAAAAGGGGGTGATACCGCCTGATCAAGTACGTTCTCACAAAACCTGATGTGGACCCCAACCTGGCCACCAGAGGCATTAAAGAAGTGGCGAACCACCTCCCCAATGGCCACGAAAGATGTCCCCCGCGTACCGTTTTCCAAAATATCGTGGAGCCTTTGCCTTCAGGGTAGATGCCGGAAAACAGTCACTCTCGTCCGCCCATCCCGGAAACACACGTATGACCAACCTGCCCTGTCCATAGCGGAAGTGCACACCAAAGTCGGGCGGTGTCCAGTAACCACTGGGTGCGCGCATGTGACCACGTCGCGACCAAAGGCGGCGCCGCCTCAGTTGACAACCCCGCGGGCCCTGGTTGCCTCCCAGCGTTTCAAACAAATGACAGCTGCAGCGCCCTCACCAAACGAGAAGCAGATGTCCGCATCACCCCAAGAGGGGCGCGCACCACTGGACTAATACCCAATTCAGCCCGCACCCGCCAGCTCATGACGGGGGAATCCACCCCCAAAGCGGCATGAGGGCTCAGTGCATCGTCACGAACAAAGCTGAGCATCTCCATGCGTCCAAGTCCTTTCCAATGGGGTGGGCGGACGGTTATCAGTTACTACGGAAAGGGGAGGCGGCAACGACCTTGCGCCCCCTCGGCTGAAAAGGGTGTGTCCGCATTGGCTCCTGTGGCCGAAACCGCCCCTGAGGTCGCACAGCTCCGTTGAAATAACGCAAATTAGGCTACGTGCACATCGCGACGCCGATTTAGACGAGAATAGTTCTTGCAGCCGAAAGAATCGCGTTGGAATACCCCCTCTCTTTTGTGGAGGGGGTATTCCACATTCTAGGGAAACCACACCAGCACAGTGAATAAGCAGACCGCAAAATGACATCTAGATTCCGGAACATCGGAAAAGCGCACTCTTTCAAGCGCTTACGGGCGCCGATACAGGATCAGGGACAATACGGGCGTAACAAACGACCCACGAAGAGGAGAGCATAAGGGGATATCGGCTAAACTAATGCACAACCAAGGGATGCAAATTTACATTTGCCCCTACACACTTACCGCAACTGGAAACAACAAAAAATCGAGCGCAAACGGGCCCCACCGCCAGGAGTGGCCACGACCAGAGAACGTTGGGTAAGAGGCTGAATCTCAAAACTGAATTCAATCACCGATCGCAATTGAATCACAACCGAAACAGGCATCGACGCGAATGCTAAAGTTAATTACTGTGGCCACCGCACGGCATTAGTCGCGTGGGATAAAAGTGACAACATTTTAACGGTAAACCTACGCGTGGGAGCAAAAGAAAATGCCGAAATGTTCTCCGAGAGAAGTGGATGAGGTGAGTAAACCCGTATTATTTTTTTTTAGCGAAAATGGAACCGAACGAGAAAAGGTAACTAAAGGCAACATGCGTGTGCCACATTTCCGGACGTAGGAACTAACAAATCTGAATTATCTTTACCCTGTCTTTCTGCGTTAAATGGAAGAAAAAGAGCGGGAAACTTAATAATTTCAACCTTTGTCGTGGCTATCATATCCATCGTTTGCATCGTTGGGGAAAGGGTATTGTTGGTAAATGCGAGTCCTCAAATATATGGAAGTAAATTTACCGACGATAAGGAAAGTGCTGGAAATGACCTTACCCGGCTCTGGTGCGGAGGCGGTGACAGTTGGGTTGGGTGGGCGTTTTAAAAGCTCACTCTTTGCGATACTTATCTTAGGTGTGATACGAAAACAAGGATTATAATGGTTATTTTATCTTACCTGACAGTGCGTAAAGGCTTGACCATTCCTTCCGCAGGCTCCCAGAAGATAGGGAAAAGGAATGTTAAAAGAGAGGGAAAGGGGGAAAGCTAGCGAAGATACACAAAATTAGAGGTGTGGTTACAGAAACGACCGTCAAATGAAGGAAAACAACACTGGGAGCAGGGATCACAGAACCCGAAAGCTGCGACCTAGTGAATGCGGTGCTTGCAACGAGGCCATCGACCAGTACAGTAGCAGTTGTTAATGCACACCCATTGACAAAGTTAAGAGGACGTGATTCTGGAAATGTGCAGGAAGGGGTTGACAATGACGGCAGAAGCTTCAAGGACGAAACAACCAAGCATGAGGAATTGTGAACCCAAACGGTTTACCCTGGGAGAACCGAAGTTAGCACCAGGCCAATTTATGTACAGTGGCCGTGGTTCCAGGAGAGAATGCTTACTAGGGATGCTTAAGCACCGTATGAAGCGTGCAAAATGCTAGAACAGAGGAGAAGGGACGTTATAATACCAACCCTTCAGCCAAACGAACACGCAACAAAGGCGCATCGTCCCGGCCACTGACCCTATGAGTGCCCTCTGCAAGCTAATGGAAAGGATGATTGTAAGGAACCTGAAGCATCAACTCGACAACTTACTTGAGCCAGAACAGTCAGGGCTCCAAACACTCAACAGCAAATGCTGTGACACAGCTGTTTGGTGAAATATGGTGAAGAAACAAAAAGAAGCGGAGGCATGCAAACTATACAAGAACGTCCGAATCGGCGGATCATGTGTAAATCATCGTGGCACTAAGTCAATGCAAAATATAACCCCACCTAACTGGTTTGGTGGAACACTCCTTATACAGTTAGCAACACATGGCTAGAAACTATTTCCATGACCTGCGGGGCAACGCGGAGGTCAGTTTTTGGATCAGTACCGTTCATAACCACAGTGAACTCCCTCGACCGAAGGCTAAATCGCATTTCCTGGGTCAGACACAGCTTCGTCACGGGTGGCTCAACTGCCATACGCAAAAACGCGAAAAGACTCCTCCCGCAGGCTGCTCTACGTCATGGGGTTGATATTATAGCCGTGCGGGGTTGCAGGCGTTTCACGCAGCTCAGTGGGGAGAAAAAAGAGCCCACAATACGTGCTGAATAGCTTAGTGACCCTCGGACCTTGAGAATCGGCCCCGCCCGCACCAGTGAAGACATCAATACGAAGGCACTGCGCGTCATCACACAATTATGAGTGGGCCTCTCCACAAGCATTGTCGACAGGATGGGGGATGCGTTCACTACTTCGCCGAGGAAAAAACTGACTGGTGGGCAACGAGGTTTCTCTTGGGGTACGAATACTTACGTTGCCTCGTATTAAAAACGTTTAAAACATAAGTGTTCCACAAGGGCCAAGACATAATCGTCCCCAGCAGCTCGGCTGAAACAATGGTGCTTGCGTTGCTTCACTTACTAAACACCATGGGAACTAATACGGGATAATGCACCCTAACATGCAAGATTGGCCGGATACACCACACCCAGTGATAACGTGCACCGATTACGACGGCAGCGTATACACAACTGCCGTTGCCGTGCGACAAACTATAATACAGGTGCCTAAGGAGTGAAGGGAGAAGGCCTGCTGAAACTTAAAGAGGATCAGAGAAACTAGGGGCTGCAGCGCCGCGAAACCGAACAACAAACTTAGCATGGTACACACCCACTTCATATTGCTCGATAGGTTTTGCTTGGTGGATGGGCAGCCGAGAAGCGGGAGAAGAAATTGTAGCGAGGGCGCGGTGGCTCTCGCAGCTGGGCTAACCCATGTAACATAATAATAGGAGAATTAGTGAAACAAATGTCAAAAATAACGACAACGGCAGGAGGTAAACACGGAAGCTCGAGAAAAACGAAAGTCATAACACTCACTAAAGTCATACGATCGATGTCTTTAAAAAATAACAATGCCCCGAGATATGAGCGGTGCATGGAAGGTACGCGGCGATACGCCCCAACACACGAAAGTGTTTGGTACCAAGAAGGAGTGTTCCCTGCGATAACACGTTTGACACAGAGTTAGGCATGCAATCTTTGCACGTTAAAGGTGTAAACGCGTATTCACCGCTGGAAGACCAATGACAAAAAAACAAATATATGCAAATAGCACGTGCACAACTTTAGGGTACGATTTATATATATATGCATATAAATAAGGAAAAAGTTGCCGCCGTATGGAGTAAATCGCGTACGCTCAGGAAAAAAAAAAGAAAGAAAGGAAGGAAGAAAAACAAAAAATCACATATTCCACCGGCGCGACAGTCTGCGGTCACGGGTGAAGGTCGAACGCTTATTGCCACTGCCGAAGGGGTACGCCACACAGTATACAATCTCACATCCCTGAGCGGCGCAGTGACAAAATTATTAGCGAAAACTGGTTTAAAACAAATCACACGCCGTCACCGTAAGCGTTTTCAAAAGTCTGGGGGAAAAGTAATAGCATTCTATTAACTACACTGCCCTACATCGGTAGGCCCCTAAATGGGCTTACCTCACGATTCCTTCCCCTGTCATTAGTTCGTGGAGTAGTTTTCACCGCTGCGCTTCGGGGTTTCCGGATATGAATATCACCGAATCATTTGTCACAGTGCTCCCCGTCATCGTGGCGTCAGTTGCGGCGGGGTGGTCCACGACGGAGCCAATCTTTGCCCCGATAGACCGCATAATCGCCTCACAGTGTTCTTCACCCCACATGGGCAGAGGTTTTCGCGGTATCGACACGTTCCAACGCTCACAAATGGGCATAAGCAGTTTTTGGCGCTGAGATGTGCTGAATGCGCGAAGCACAGCCCGCAAAGAAGCAACAACCCACTGAGCTGATTCACTTAGCTCGGCCACTGTGGAGCCGTGGTCACTGGCGGAAGTGCTAGTCCCGTCCTCCTGCTCGCAACAGGCTTCTCTATCAAAGCGTAGCGGGGCAAAGACACGGCCGGCAACGGCATCCAACTGGTACATCTCCACGGGTTCGGGCACACCGCGGAGCGGAACCAAGCCGAGAGACGTGACACCAAACTCTTGACGCTCAGTTGAGCTAAGCGAAAAGTACGTCCCACGCGTCATCAGCACCTGACCGCCATTTGCCACGCTCTCCGTCCGCGCAGCCATATTTGTTGTCTGGCCGTAGTAGTCGTAACCCTTCGTTACCTCATCGCGTCGGATGTCGCACAATCCGGTGTGGATTCCAACACGTACACGCAGGCCATTCCACAAACGACTGTACACTTCGGAGTCCAGATATGCAGTTGGTGGGTTGTATTCACGGTCCTCTGACCGCCTCTCCCTTTCAGCGTCACGATAAATCTCATCAAACACGCCTGTTCCCCAATCATGATTCAAGAACGATACTTGGAGCTCCCACACGAGCCGCGCGGCCGGGTACGCACCTTTGCAAGCAATCATGAACGAGTCGCCAACGGTTTTCACCTCGTAGCAGTCGTATTTTTCAATCAAGCGGCGGATTACGCGGTGGTGAGCGGCAACGGCATCGGGCATCAGCTCAGGGTGTGCAGCCCATATAGCGGTGCTGCTTTCAATGTCAGTAAAGATGATCGTGACGGGCTCCATCGGCTCCTTCGGCGCACTGGCGTTGTCACGGGTTCTGTTCATCGTAAAGTATAATAAGGCCCCAAGCGCGGCGAGGAGCAACAAGGAGGCGAAGACAGCAATGCCAATGCCAGCGATGGCCGCACCAGTCAATACAATAGCGTCGGGGTCGATGTATTCCATCGATGGTGTTGTGGGATTTTGTAGCAGTGGAACGTCCGATCTCAGTACACGGGCCATCGACCACACGGATATATGCGTGGCTCCATAATTATGGATGCAGTGGTTTCCTTCAATTGGTTTGCCGATATCACAATCATCAGTGTACGGTCCGTACCACATTCCGTCGACAGTAATGAGGCTCTCCTTGAAGAATAAATCCGCCAGTAGTCCAGGGTTCACGTTCTCCATGCGCTCCAAAATTGACTCCATCAACCGTCCGGTGACGAAACCGAGCAACGCCATGGGAGACCACAGTGACCGATCTGGGACGACAGAATTAAGATTATCTACTCGGTCCGTTGGCATTTCGATTTCCGCCCAGTGGGGTAAGTTGGTAGCAAACACGAGGCGATGGGCGGACGCTTTGTTCCTGAATGCCGCTCTCAACTCCTCAAACAGCAACGCTAATTCAGAGAAGATCAAAAACACCCGACTCTCCTCAAAAGTCTCGAGGTGCTCCGCGATCGTCCCCACATCAGACTTGGTGAGGCCGATGACCATTACATCTCCCTCCGTCGGAAGGTAGTCGCCCAATTCATCATCATCATCAAGGATGTCTGCGGGGCTCAAAGGGGCATCAAACGTTAGAAGCGTCTTTCTCAGCAGCTTTGAAATTTCGGAAGCCTCCTTGCTCCGTATGATGGCTTTGACACTCGGGGGCGGATTGCTGTAAAGGTACTCTGCAAGCACATAAAGTTGCTGTTCCATCGTGGGAGAGAGGTAAATAACATTTTTCCTCGGCTTAGTTAGACGGGGAGTAGTTGTTATCGGATCGAAGAAAGTCATACCCTCTATTTCGAGCATGTCGTCGCTGACGACACCAAACACAGCCGACACAATCCTGACACTGAGCAGCTGCTGCAGAATACTGGCGGCGGCGTCTGATGTCGCAAGGAAAGAGTGTAAAAACAGTCTGTCATGCACGGTGAGGTGCCCGTTCCCCACACTAGCAGATGCGCCAACGTCCCAATCCACGTTTGCTCTTAGCGCAACGTCATCGTCCTGCATAAGCAGAAGAAGAGCATTTAAAGGCGCATTAAGTTGCAAAGATTCCCTCGAGCACCGCGACATACCTAAAGTCACATAACCCGCAGTCACTGGCCTTAGCAGGGTCTTACTAACCATTTCCTTCATGTAAACCATACTTCCACCCTGGTTGCAGCGGCAGACAGCACCCTGCCGAATTGCCTCCTCCCCACATTCGTTGCCGTAATCACCGATCACGAGGTCATCTACTACGTAACGACGTTGATAATATAAGGATTCCATAAAAGCTGTGCGGTTGCTCACAACCCTACTGTTGCCCAGTGCCGCAGAAATGACCTCACCAGTCATCCAACCAAGCATCATCATCTCTCCCCCAGTATCATTGGAGAGGCCTCCCGCCCCTGCGTCCTCACTCCCCTCCTCCTCGTTTCCTAGATACCTTTTTGTTTCATCGATAAACCGTTGTACCGCCTTGTACTCTGTGTCGCATGCCAGAGGATTCGTCCCTGAGAAGATCACCTGTCCAGTCCTAAACTCAGCGCCCGTCGCCTCCAATGCTTCGCACCATGTCTTCAGCAAAAAGCTCTGTAACCCTGACTGCGCAAGCAAATGTGAGCGCGATGTCCGATTGTCCTCTGCTACCCGCATGACAAACCATCTACTATCGCGGCCGCGCGGACCAAGCAACAGTATCGCCTGTGGAAGTGCAGCGGCGAATTGCTCCCATTCCGAGTCCAAAGAGACCTTATTACCTGCAGAAGAGAAGCCACTTTCTGGGGCGAACACGCAACTTATGTTGTGACCCATCCTCATCATCAGCTTCTCCACGAACTCAAATGATTTCCTGCTGAACGACGTATCTTTCACGTACATCACGCCTACCCGCTGAAGACCCAACACACCAACAGCGTAGCGAACGAGAGCCATCAGCTCGGCATCCGGCCCAACAGTCAAGTAGTAGAGATGAGGATCCCAGCCGTAGCCCTCACTTGAAGTGGCAATAGGGGTAAAGGCGACTAACTCATGCTCTTCCATCGCACCTTTAAATATTTGGATGTTATCGTCGCCCAGCGGACCAAGAACAAGCAATAGTTTGCCTACACTCTGCTGAGCACCCTGCTCGATTGCGACATCTATTGGAGAGTTAGGTGCTGCAGGACGAATAAACTCAACTTTCACTTGCCCCTTGAGCTCCAAACGGCGCGCCATTAATGAAACGTTAAGTCCTTTATCAAATAAAACGGCGTCCTCCACGGGAAATTCAGTGGTGTACATGAGAGATAGGACGTTCACTTGCGTGACCTCCCCATTACCGACAGGCAACGTTAGCGCCAGTAGCAGCAGCAATGGTGCCGTGGCGACAATGGAATTTCGGCGAAGGGCACTGTCACTGGATATAAGACACGAAGCCTTCGTGGTGGTCATCTCCCCGCAAGTATAAATAGCACCACTCGGAAACTCTTTCACTGAGGTACTTTTGTAATCGTTTTCGTTGTTGCCTACGTGTATGTCCTTCAGAAAACAGGTTTGAAACGGAGAGCAGATTACGAACTGAGAGACAAAGCGGTGTTAGGAATGATAAAGCAAAATTTTCCTGTGGCAGTGCGCCGATCGACTGAAGAGGACCGAAGCTCAGGCATCGGTTCATGCTGCGATGCGGAGTCCCGTGTGGGGGCCGCAGCGAGTTAATTACAAAAAGACGGGAGTCCAACACGATTTGCGGCATCTCATTCCTGCTGTCACATGGGAGGGATGACACCACAGGCTACACAAAAGCAAGCATCACGTCCAGTAGGAATACCAAAAGACGAATAAGGCCCCTTATACTGTCACCTACTGAGTCGCGACCTGGAGAATATAGTTTGGTTGAGAAATGAGCCCCCGCTCCCAACTGAATACTTCTGTGGTCTTCGTGACTGAGTCGCTCATCCCCAGTTTTCGGCATCGCATATTTAGTGTTGTTACGTTACATACAATCCCCATCTCATAAAAGTGGCAACACGAATCCACACGCCGTTTCCTCCCACACACGCGCGCAACACCGAATTGCTGGTTCAGACTCTGCTGTTTCGGTGTGTTTGGAAGTAAGTGGACGTAGCTCGCACGAAGTCAAGATACTCCATTGAATCCTGTAGAAAGCATCTTGTCGCGGCCACTCCAGTTTGTCATAACAGTTCTAATTTCGGCAGTTAGCGCGTGAAGAAATAGGAATCAGCCCCATGACTACCGAGCGAAAGGATAGCTACCACCTCATGAAGGCGAGGCAACCCCCGTTCCAGAACGTGTGGTATAAGCCTGCATGAAGTGCAGAAAGTAAGCCCCAGTGGCTCCAGGGAGCACACCGTCCCTTGGTTAGAAGGTCACAAGAAATTACGCACACTCAAATTTTCTTGGCCCATTACCTCCATCTGCGCATGGAGAACGCGCGCTATTCCCTCTTCAATCGCCATCCGAGCTCCAACACCTCCCCATGCTGATCAAAGGGATGAGTGACAATGACATCTGAGACAGAGGAATGTACCCTCAAATGTTATATGAAGCTAGACACCTAACGGATGACAAAATATGTGCAGAGGTAACGTAAGAAAGACCGCTCGCATAGGCTCCCGGAGCATGGGTAGGATTGTCAGAGTTGATGTGATCCAAATAAATTTCCAATGATGATGCCCCAACGAAATAATCCAGGAAGGTGGCCGTTGGCTGGCACAGCCCACGCGTCAAAGGCTCCTCCCCGTGGAAAATAACCAGCTTGCGCAGATACAGTACAGCACAGTGGCACCCGTACACGCGCTTCTTTACTCCAATACCCAGTGCTTAGTTCCTAAACACTCAGTTGGTGAAAGGGGAAGATCATACACACGTATCGAAGGGGTATTTAAATTATTACTAGACTTCGCACCGCTAAAAAGGATGGACAAAAGAGTCTGCGCACTCACCTTTACGCAATCGTGAATCAAGGTGGTGCGCCCTGGAAACGGTAATATCGAAATGTCAGCTCAAATAAAAAGCAACGGCCACTGTACCCACTATGCGAAGAAGATCATCCCTTCGCAAGCAAGGTGGAATCATCCTACAAGAGCGTTCCGCCCAATAAAGGGGTTCCGTCTTTGCCCTCATAACGTCAAAATTCTTGTATAATCGGACAACCGGACTCGGCAGGGGAAAACAATCATCGACACCTAGTTTGCGAGCGCTTCATGCCCATGTCAGGCTCTTCGGGTCACTCACTCCGTAGATCTAACCTAATGGAAGATACCATTGCGGCCAGTTCACACAGCGCGGCAGCCGCCCCCCCCCCCTATACACACACTCCACTACGTTAGGACGTATCATTAGGCGACAGGACAATGCTAAGAAAAATCGTGAAACGCATCTCCTCCCAAGAAAGGTGAACCATCTCTTTTCCCACCGATCGACCACGTTTGACAACATATCAAGCGGTCGAGCGGAGGAAGGTCGTTGTCTGCTCACCTATTCCGAACACTTCCGCACCCACTTCTCTCGTTTGTGGCACTACGGAAAACGATTTGACACGACTCTAATAATTGTTCCCTACTCGTTTCGATAGCTACGGGATAGCCAAACAGCTCACCACCGAAGGGAGGATGGTCAACATACATTATTATGATCCCCTTCCTTCGTGAATGAAGTCAGCTACACTACGGAAAGCAGCTTCCACCGACCAATACGTGAAGCCACAGCTTGGCCGCAACCCCCGTTTCCAGCTCCCAGAGGCCCACTTACGTTGTCGTGCCTTTACAGAACGTACAATACAATGTTTTTCGTTTTTTTTTTT
>NW_027123476.1:67830-71146 GCF_001457755.1 Trypanosoma equiperdum
TTAATCAAAATTATAACAAATAAGCAGAAGCCTAAACTAAAGATGTTGAGACCTATACCTTTCCCACCTTGTCTATGCGGCCAGTTGCAATATGCTACACCACAGGGAAAATGAAGATGGGTTGTCAAACAACAGAAAAGTGCTCGACATTTGAATGTCCAACTGCACAACTGAAAGGAAAAACGCAACTACCAGTAAACTGTTGCCTGCATTCAGTCACGTACAACTCAAAAAATTAAGTAAAAAGTTACCATTACAAGCATCCCTATCAATACCAAAAACTTGCTCCCTATTTTCCTCTGTTCATTGAATTTTCCACTAATCACTCCCTCACACAAACACACACGACTGTCTTCTGTCTCTCAACAACTCCAGAGGCTTCAATGTACCCCCGTCACAGGGCCCTCACGGAGCCTATTTTGGGGGAGTCATGGACATATGACTTGTGAGATGTAGTCGCTGATAGTTGAGTCGTTAAGCTCACAAAGGGCAAAAAGCTAACAGCAGGGTCAAGAACAGACCAAATATATTACCAAAGGAAGCAACACCTGGTGGTAAAGCCCCTTCTTTCATTGCTCAGAGACCCAACGAGCTGGGCCCGTATTATGCACCTTCGCTTCCATTTATGATTTTTGACTTTTCAACTCCCGGACAACATGGTCTGGTAGCCCGGAGACTACATAGTAAATAGTCGGACTCTGGAATCCATTAAAGGAAGAAGTTCCTACGACCGTGTAGGCACCCATATCCTCAAAGAGCAGCCATTCCCCCACTTGCATCTCGGGAAGATAGTATCGTTCAACTATCTGATCAAGACCATCACATGTGGGACCCCATACACTTGAGGGATAGAGCTTTTCATTGGGGATTGGCTCCCTCTGGGGCAAAGGCCTGACGACTGCGTGGTCATACAGGATGCAATTAAATGAACCATACACGCCATCATTCACATAATACATAAAACTCTGTGCGTTTGATTCAGCATGGGCACCGACGTCGGTCTGAACCCCTGGTGTCACCTTCTTGGCAATAACATTTACGGCAAGTGTGAAAGCTGAAGCAACGTAGTACCTTCCCGGCTCGGCAACAATGGTAAGCTTGAGGTCAGGTGGAAAATGTTTTTCCAGCGCATTGTTGATGACACCAGCAATCTCTTCAAATTTAAGTGGTGCATCCCTCGTCCCTGGAAACCCACCACCGATATCAAGAATGTGCATATTGAACCCAAGCTCAGTACCCATGTCGAAAACGAAACGGGAGTCAGATATGGCTTGAGCGAAGGTAGAGGCATCTGTAGATCCGCTTCCCACGTGAAAACTCACACCAGTGACGTCGATATTCAGTTTCTTTGCCTGCTCCAAGATAAACCTACAGTCTTCCACCTTTGCACCAAACTTCACACTGAGACGGCATCGAGCCAACGAATCATCCGTAGAAATTCTTAATACCATCTTTGCCTTTGGATGCGTTTTAGCGACCTTTTCCAGTTCATCCACGCAATCAAATGTCATGACATCAACGCCGCTATCACGCGCGTACCGTATGTGTGAATTTTGTTTACAAGGGTTCGCATATATTATTTTTTCCGGTGGCACACCAATGCCTCTCACACGTTGTATCTCAGTGTTGCTAGCACAATCAAATCCCGTGCCGAGAGCCGCCAGCGTTCCAAGTACGCGCCAGTCATCGTTGCATTTGACCGCGTAAAACGGCGTGACGCGGGGAAGGCATTTTTTCCATGTTTCGTGCTTCCTTACAATGTCCCCGAGATCGGCAACAAAAAACGGATCACCTTCGTCACACGTATTCATACTGATCTTTTTACAGAGGGCATCCCTCGTATTAAACCCTTCAAGAAAGCGACAACTCAAGTCATCGTTCACGACAATGTCCATAGATTTCTCCGTTTGTGCTACAAGACAATTCACAGAGAGAGAAGAGGGGGTTGATTTGGTGGTCATATTTGCCTTACTGCTTAATCCCTCCCCAGTACCGCCTCTTTCCCTACCGCTTCATTGGAAATGGTACAGACAAATTTTACCAGGCTTGCTACCGACGCACATGCGTGTTTAAACATAATATTTCTGGGAAGCAAGGAAAGCCCTCCCCGCGGTCTCTAAAAAAAAAAAAGTAGGGGAAACGAACAAACCGCACCTTCACTTACAAATAGGAAGTCTACAACATCCGATGGCAGCAGCAGTGGTGGTTCTTTCAAAACTGCTGGCACCCGATATGAGAGGTTGCGATACTGGAACCTGTTGGTTTCTCCTCCACATCACCTTCACAAATGAATGTCATATCGTGCTGCACTGTCTCAGGGGCGCACAAATCCTACTTCGCTTTGCACTAGGGTGCTGCTGTTAAAGCATGTGGATAAGGCAGTAAGATAGAACTACGCAACAAAATATTCACAACCGGCACCTCTACTCGCGGAAATTCTCGGCGCAAGGAACCGAAACGTGATAACAAAACACCTGAGGTTCCAACCTTACACTAACGGCTAAATTGATATCTTCAGCCACAGGGAGATGCTACTGCGTAGTTCTGTGGAGCGCTGTACAGTAATGTTTTCTAAGCAAACAAAAAAACTCAACGTCCCGTCGCTCCATCCCAAAAATTTGGGTCATGAGGGAGAGGAGACGCCTACAGCTGGCGAGGTGGTCGCATAACCACATAGCCACGATGGCGCATTACAAAGGTGCAACCACAAACTTAAACAAAGGTTGCTTGACATAGCTCGCATTCGGAACCCGTGTATCAGCGTGGGGCAACGCATACGTCTGAAAAAAGCTAGTCCGATTTTCGGAGCTAGTTGCAAGGTGGCTCTTTTTTGTGTATTGCGGAGGAGGGGCGGTTACATAGGTTTAGTACAATAAAAGATTCATCAGTTACTCTGTCGCAGCGCGCTTGAGCAACACAACTTCACGACTATGGGGGCACGGGAACAAAAACAACAACTTGCATCCACGCTGTAATCGAACCGGAGAGCTCCCCAACTGCATTCAACCTCGGTGTACTGACTGTGTATGCTCTCCGGCCATAAGGGTTGCTGACAGCTCCTCCCCTACATATGGATACACAAAAACAAGGCTACCACGTAAATTGAGCAAACTCATTCCACGCTACAAGCTCCTCCGCATTTGGGAGGGGGGGGACTACAGCAACATGACACACCGCACCATCCTCGGACTCGCACACCTCCCTGAAATACATGGCAATTTGTTACCCGACGGATGGCAAAAGTTGCAAACGACCAACCAACCCTGAAAATAGCCGACCTCAACGGATGCACAGGAAAAGTGCAATTCAGAACGCA
>NW_027123476.1:71177-72856 GCF_001457755.1 Trypanosoma equiperdum
TCCCAAAGGCGGTGTGCCAAATGCGCTAGCGCGAGTAAAAACTTCCGCTCATACACAAACAGACGGTCCGCCATCACCCAAGTAGCAAAACTGCAACAACGCCGTTGCCCGCCTAGCGGATCGTTCCCGCCACGGCGGAGCCGGCACCGCCAGAACCATACGTGAACACCCCAAAGTGCGAAGACTGGGAAAGGACACATACACACCAAGCAACCGATAGCGAGCACCGGTGGCGCCGGCGGGCCCAGTGGGGGTCCTACAGTTGCAGAAACGCGGCGCACATGGAGGGGAGGGCTTGACACCGCAATGCGAGAAGAAAAAACGGGACCCTACGCCCCTGCGGTGCCACTTTCCCCCACGACCCATACGGTCTACAGTTTTTAACACCCGGTGCGGTGCCGCTCGTGCAGATGCGCTACTAGTCATGTAGCCTTCGGTGCTGTTGGCTAGTCCGTGGCAGGGCTCCACATTCGGCTGTCCGCCCTCTTCCCCCGGTGAAGAGTGCTTGCACTTACTTCGGAGTAGGGAGGGGGACACCGACTCCACCTCGTGTGGGGGTGGGGCTGGAGGAGTCTGTCCTTTGCTGTGGATCGCTTGCTTCCTCTTGGGGAGATCCCTTACGCGGGGCGGGGGTTTCAATCGCAGGATCAGACTCTGGTGTGCCCACCCGGTGGACCATGGGTCGCCTCCCATTTCTTGGTATCGGAGGGCTCGGTTCTCAAATGAAGAATGCTGGCGCGTCCTTTGTTTTGTTGAGAGACCCCGATGCCGCGGGTTGACGCCGCTGTTCGGCCGGTTATTCGGGGGATGTTCCGTTGGGTTTTTTGTGCGCTCGCACCGGAGGCCTGCTGGCTCATTCCTAAGGGGGTGTTGTTTTATATTTTCGTGGGTTGTGCCTCACCGTTTCGGCGTTAAGAATGTTACTCGATCATAGCGGTCCGTCAATATGGGAATGCCTGTGTTGGCTACAGTGAATAGGGTTGTGTGTGGGAGTCAATTGATGCTCGATATGGGTCCGGTGTCCCCGTGAGGGAGCTGTCTACGCTGTGTTGGTTATGTTCTTAAGAGTTTAGATAGTGGAGAGCTGATTCTCTTAATTGCGGCCGTTAGTGGCGATTGCATCGATTACGATTTATCAATGGATGGCAATGCATGCGCTGCGATCCCGGAAGAGTATGTCGGATACCGATGAACTATCTGTACGGCAAACGGTACAAATATCTTTCGACTCAATGAGCGGTCTGGCAAATCTGCTTCTTTTACATTATTGTGGCACCCTTTTTTTTTCTTAGTTCGTGGTCTCTGATTGGTTAGGTCGTTGAGAGCAAGTGCGTTCCGAGCCCCCTGCCGATACTCGAGGAGCCTTTTAAAGTGCATATGTGTGACTTACCGTCGGATTCAGGACAGATGGATATACTCTAAGTAATTTGCCCTCGTTGTTGATTCGCTCCTTCGGTCCTCTTTTGGAACCGAGTTAGCTTGCCAACACTTTGAAAGAGAATCGTCGCGCGTATTATTCCTACAAGCCACTACTAGAAGACTGTTATTATCTCAATACTAAGCAGACAATAGCGAAATGCTACCTCGGGGGCTGTTTACTTTTCTACCAACCCCCTCTGGTGAGCACCAAATGTTTTTCGGTGTTTCCTTTGCTTCTCTTTGATTGTGTTTATTTTTTT
>NW_027123476.1:72873-91691 GCF_001457755.1 Trypanosoma equiperdum
TCGTTGTGTCGCACGGTTTGCTTACTTTTTGTGGGTTGTGTCAGACACCTGTAATGTTGTTATCGGTTATCAGTTTGTCTCCTTCCCTTCCAATATGAAGGTGCCGCCTGCGATAAGTTTAATTGCTGGCGGCTCGACGACCGGGGGTTGTTCCTAGAGAGGGTTGGTTTTTTTTTCCTGAAATTTATGTAAATGGGGGCATTTATGTGCTTTGCGACATATGCTGCAACGTAATGGTTAATTGATTCTTCACCAGTAAAAACTTTAGTTTATCATGCTTAATGAATCATCAATCGTTTATAATAGGTGGTGGTGCCGTGGTTGTTTTGTCACTTGGCAAGTAATATGTTGCTCTGCGTAAAAAGGGATCTGTTTTCTGCTTGAAACATTTTCCTGTACCGCTCCGAAAGGTATGATAAACAAGTGGTTGCGTCGACCAAATAGTTGTTCTGGTGATTCATATTTTGTAGCACCCGGCCGTTGTTTCGCCGATTATGAGATGTGGACCCCTATTCACCGGTTTTGTCAAAGATACATCGCCCCTGTTTGCCAAGGCACGGCCAATACGTAGCGAGGGATATCTCTTTCCCATTCTCTCTCATTCCGTGCGACTCTTTGCTTGCCCTGAACTGCTACCCCGAATTTTTTTCTCATGTGTATCGTAACAACAGTACGTGAAATATATTTGTGAGAGCGTGTCTTCCATTATGCGAGTCTATGGGATTACACCCCCCCCCCTGTAAATTGTTTGATATTCGGTGCGGGTGCATCATCACCCCGTTTCCCCCTCACTTTATTGGGATGCTGTTACCTTATCTTTGCTGCCACTCTTGATGTCATAATATATTAGCTGTCACAACCGTGCACGAAGAGTCCGTGTTGTAACGTGACGGTTTTTAGCGATTGAAAATGCCGTCGGTTGTTTTCCCCCCATTATTTCATTATTGTACGCTTGTTTGTTTTGGTACAAGCATCAGCGGCTATTTGAACCCCTTTCGTCGCCGTTTAATACCGCTCATGTTGTGCATGCGTTCACTATGCTTTGGGAGGTAATGGCGGGCGATGAGTATCTGCATGCAGCGAATGAATATACTATGTTCTTAAGAGTAGAGGTATCTCGCGCATCTTTTGTTACTGTTGTTTATGTGCTACCACCACGATGCATGCTTCCTTGTGATTGGCAATATCTTCCTCTTTTTTCTTTTACCGTTGTCACGTAGTACTATGGGTCACCTTCAGAGCACCCAGAAACAAGAGCCAAATGAAATCAGTTCGGAAGGCCGTGTAGCAACCGAGCATGAGTCTACCAATATCGACGACCTCATAAGAAGTGGGCGGTACAAGGTTGCTAAAAAGGAGACACTGGAAATGATGTCAGCCATTCAGGACGAGCGAGACAGGGGTAAGCTTTATCCTGATTCCGAAGTCAAGGATCTCAAACAGTACATAATAGAACAGGAGGGTCTCAACGTCGGGGATGCAAAGAGAAGAGCGCTTTCACAGCAGTGGCGATTCTTTCTTTCCTGTGAACCAATGCAACGGGGATTGGACGCGGGGATTATTGTGGGAAGTTTTGCTGCTGCCGTGTACGCTTTTAGAAGCCCAAAGAACCGCATCCCAGCGAAGGTTGGTCTTGTTTTCGCTTGTGGATGTTGTTTAGGCCTAATTACAGTGCCAGTACTGGTAGTAGCGGCAGAGAGTTATAACAATAAGCGTATTAAGAAACTCGAGAAAGAGTTGTTCGCAAAACAGCGGGCAGAGTTTCTCAACAAAGAAAGATGACTCTGCTAACGCAAATTTTTTCTCTTGTTTTGTCTCTTTCCCGTTCAGTGTGCGTTCGACTCAATCGAATAAATATGCGCGCCACTTCACGGGGGTGGTTGACTTGGTGCTATACTTCTCCATTCGCTTTTTCTTTTGCTATGGCCGCTTGTTTACCCACTTTTCTAACCACTTGTCAATTTGCGTTGCGAATAGCTTTATAGAATGGCATCAACCGATGAAGTAGTGTTGAGCGAAAATCGGGCTTTGAGAGTGGAATGTGAAGCTCAAGAGGTCGAGATTGCTCAGCTTAAAAATTATCTACACATGTCCGTTACGAAGCCAGACCTATGCTTTGGACAGCAACGTGTTACACTGAACAAGTGTCTGAACTCATTTCCCGAGAAGGCATGGCAGAAACTTATTGACGAAACCCCGGAAGTTGATAGCCCGGCTATCATTACAGCACTTGAGGACCAACTTGCCGACAAGAACAAACACCTCACTGCTTGCTTACAGGAAATTTCGAATCTCAGATCACGCAGTGGGGACGGAAAAACAAAACCGGACAGCATAACGGACGGTAATACCGCTCATCTACTTTCACAAATTACTTTCCTGCACAATGAGGTGGAACGACTAGAACAACAGGTTAACGCCGTCCGCGCAGCGGGAAAAGAGGAACTACGTGTAATGACCATAGAGTATAACGATAAACTTCAACTTCGGGAGAAGGAAAATCGCCTTCTAACTGAACAATTGAGAGGACGGAAGAATCACTTGGCTGATGGAGAAGACATGGCTGCTCGAACAAAAACTCTTGAAAGCCAGCTTGCGACCGCTCTATCAGAAAAAAGTTCTTTACTCATAGAGAAAAACAATTTCCTGGCAAAAATCCGAAAATTAGAGGCTGTTATTAAGGAGCGGAAAAACGAGACATCTGAAGCACTGCAAGTGGCATCGCAGGAACATACCGTTAGTAATGCACAAATCAAAGGCCTTCAGGAAGTCATTCAAGTCTTGTCCGACGAAAGGTCGTCGCTTCGCAGGGAGCTCGCTAACTTACGTAGCGGAATGAGTAGTCAAAAGGTCCACACGGAGACACAAACTGACACTCTTCCTCAGGTGTCTTCTTCGGTCCAAACGGATGTCGTACCTCTTGCTGCGAAAGAATGTCAAGTGGATTCGTGCAACCAGTTGAACGATCCTACAACCCATTCTGTGCAGAGTTTGGCACATATGCTGGAAATTAAGTGCGCCGAATGTGATGATTTGAGGGGCCGTATAGACGACATTTCGGCTATCCACGGAGAGACCGTTTCCATCCTTGAGGTAACAAAGAAACGGCTAGAAGAGGAGGCTGAACATAAGAGATTGTTGAGTGATGACGCGGAAAAGCTGTCCCTTCAGGTGCGATCTCTGCAGCAAAAGTGCAGTCAGTACGCGGCGTCAGAACGAGAGCTACATGTTCGGTTGGCAAACGTTGAAGATGAGAAACAGCAGCTGATAGCATCCTCTTTTAGCTTCGAGCGTGAGAAGAAGGGCATGGAGGAGCGACTACAGCAATTTCAAAGAGATATGGATCAACTTGTGGCAAACAAAAACTACTGCAATCAACAAGTCGGGCAATTAGCGAACGAGAATGAGAAGCTCGTCACTGAGCAGCAAAGGCTTCTTCGGCATGAAACTCAACTTGCATATTCTCTCAAAGCGAAAGACGGTGAGTTGCAAGAAGTTCTTTCGGCCTATCAAAATGCAGTGAAGGAGGCTGAATCGCAGCGTGATGCTCAGAGGACGATAGAGCGCGAATTGGAGGTAGTGCGTGCAACGCTTTCTTCTAAGGAGCAAAGCATTATATACCTGCAGGAACAAGTTAGTCAACTCCACCGCAAAGATCAACAGAGTTGTCTCGATTTGCAGACCTACGAATATGAAAACGACCAACTCCATCGGAAACTCGTGCAGTCAACGTCCCGAGTGGCTCAACTAGAGACAACTTGCGAAGAATTGCAACAAGTTTCGTTGGCTAAAGATCGAGCCGCAGATGAGCTGCAACAAAGCCTTGCTGAGCTTAGCAAGCAGCTCATTTTGAAAGAGAACGAGTGTGTGCTCCTTCAGCATCGGTACGAGTCGCTACAACACGACTTTTCAGGCGTGCAGTCAGCATACGAGGCAGATTCTCGTCGATGTCGTGAGCTGGAAGATACGAACGCTCGCCTGGTTGTAAGGGGAATGTTGTCATCCGAGCATGATGAAAAATTTAGCTCTCTTCAGGGAGAAGTGAAAGCCGCCCAGGTGGCCCTTCAAGAAAGGGAGTCTTTACTTCGAACCGTGCAGGAGCAGCTGCAGAGGGAGAGAGACACGAAGGAGAGGTGCATGACCGAGTTGGAGGCGGCACAAGCGTCTCTGTCAGAAGCCCTCTCATCCAAAGAACGCCTACAGCAAATTGTGTTAGATCAAGCAGCCACTTTGTCACACCTTTCCCAGTAGTGTCGCTGCTCACCAGCTCTGCGTGGCATAGGTTAACAACCTGGAGGTCGTATTTCTCAAAACTTTCTTATCTGTTTTTGTTTGCCTTTGTTTTTCACACCCTTGATACCCCACTGCATTCTCATCCGTTTACACTGTTATATGTAATTCTCTTCTTCAATACTGTTATCAAGCAGTTTCTCGAATTGAATCACTATTCTGCACCGCCCTTGAAGACTTTCTTTATTACGCCCTGTTACACTGTTTCACATGTGGTGGGCTCACTAGGGAATGTAGGCGATTGGAACTTTATGGGTTTTGTGGAATAAACTATCTGCGGGACAGTATCCATCTCAACGGGGCGCGAAACACTCGGATGCCGTACACCTGCAGTGTTTTCTGTCTGCACGTGCACCCATGGCGGTAACTGGTTTTACGTCATTTTTGCAGGCCCACGCGTAGTGTGACTAAATAAAAGGGGAGTGGGGTCTAACTCACTCATTTTATCCACTCAACTAGCTCCCGTACATGTTACGAGGAGCCTTGCTGAATGGCGGAAACTGTGTGCAGGTTCGTATCTGCCTCCCTTGTTTGTTTGTTAGCCTCGCCATTCGTAATCACAGACAGTTTACCTTTGGATTTTCTGTGTGGCCCCAGTAGTCCGACAATAACGAACGGGGGGTAGTCTCCTAGTCTCGCGCGAGATGTGTGCACCCTCTTCCCCTCCAGGAAAGGCGTTTGTTGATATTAATGTATCCTGAATTCTACGTACACTTGTATCGCATCCTTGGGTGCTTCGCGCAGGAACACTGTAATGTGACTGTCGGGGAGGAGGGAATGGTGTGCAAAAAATAAAAAATAAAATAGATGGAAGCGGGAGCGGTCATTAATATTTGGTAAGGTTGTTCTGAGGGGGGGACAAGTCAAGTATAAATTCGAGTTTCGGTCGCCGTTCAGTGCGCGCAAAAGCATAAAGCGATGATTTGTCTGGTACTAGTATGTCATTAGGCCGATCACAGTGCTGTGGTGAAGGTCATCTGTTCTCTCACTTTCTTTACCGACGTGACTCATATTTTTGAATGGTATTGCACTTCGGGACGTACGCATGAGTTGTATGTTTCATTCCTCACTACAGTTACTCCCATCTAATTTTCAAAGCCCAAGAAGTGCTTTAGTTAAGGCAGCCATGGAGTCGATTTTTTGCGTGGAACAAGTTAATGTTCCCCCGGAGTTGGGGACAATTATGAAGCAGTACACCAAGGCAATCCTCAGGGATAGACCGGCTGATCTTTACAAGTACAGCGCCAATTTCTTTGCAGCTCTCTGCGGCCAAGCAGCACCCTTTGACAAGGATGGGCGGTTTATAGAGGAAGAAGGGGAATGCAGGACTCTAGACCGCCACGCAGAGGGTGGGCAATGTGACGTTGAAGTTATGGATACAACATTGCCTGCGGACCAAGAAGATCATGATATCGTTCGAAGTGTCTTAAATGAGTATGACATGAACGGTGAGGGAAGAATGCCCCGTGAGTCGATCCCAATGCTGCTTGCAGGCATGCAAAAAACTCTTCAGCTAAGTGATGATGAAGTCGTCGCGGCAGAGCAGGTCCTTGCCTCCCTCGAAACTGATGAGAACGATACAATCGATCTGTTAGAATTCCGCCAGATGTTTTTCAGCTCAGGATATGAGCAATAGAGCGCATCTGCAGCAGTTAAATAAGTTGTAGAGAGGACCCGTGTACCTTTTACGCTGATTGCAATGTAAAGACGAACTATAGATGGTTCACTCGTTCCAAGGACCGCCTATACTTTTCTTCACTCCCCTCTGTGACGAAGTTTCTTTCTTAAATGGCCACCTAGGGTGGGCCGACCGTGTCGTTCGTTACCTAACAGTTGTGTCTCTTCACGCAATTCTTTGCTTTCAGAAAAAGTTGGATGTCCACGTTGCCCTTACCTTCCTTTCTCGCGGGTGTGCAGCGCGACCACGATCAGTTGTACAAATACACTCCTTTTTCAACAATAGTCAATGAGTAGGAAAAATGCGCCTCCTCAGAAGGAGATTGTGAAGGGCGCAACATTGACACCGGCCCAGGAACTGAACGCCGACGTGGACTTAAAGCGGCTTCTGGAACAGTGTGCCGTACTTGGGGAGTTCATCGCGCCCTTCAGTAAGCGTGTAAAAGTGGAATATCAACGCGTGAGGGATGGTGACCAGCCAAATATCCCGTTTGTACCACTATTTGTTCATGGCAACATCTCTCATAGCGATCTGAGAGCCCTCTTCATGGATATTCTTCCTATGTATCCATTCCTCCGTGTGATTCAGTTGCACCACTGCTCAATAGGTGATGATGGCATTCTCGTTGTTGTGAACTTCATTCGCACATACAAACCGATGGCGGGTAAAAACCCTTTTGGCGTTCAGTGCGTTGAAGTTCCTGGGTGCCAAATTGGGGCGAACGGTGTGAAACATATTGGCACACTTCTCATGGAGTGCGAGACTCTTAGCCGCTGCGTTCTAGACTTCAATCCACTGGGTGACGTGGGAACGAAAGCACTTGCAAGTGCCCTTCGATGGAATGGGACACTGGGGGAGCTTTCGCTGCAGCACTGTGGCATTGAAAGTGTGGGCGCTGAAGCTCTCGCCGAGGGCGCCTTGCGAGGCTCTAATATCCGTTTCCTTTCCCTTCGAGGTAACGCTATTGGTCCCGAGGGGATAAAACACATTGGTACGGCATTGGGGTTAAGTAGCTCTATTGAGTCGATCGATGTAGCCGATACACGATTTGGGCATTCTTACGAGGCAGTTCGAGAGTTTTGCTTAGGGATTGGCAAAAGCAGTACCCTAACATCGGTAGATATGGACTTTAATATTATAACCCCGGAGGCGGCCCCACTCATTGTTGCCCTTTTGCTTGAGAATAAGCAATTAGTAGAATTTCGAGTTCACGAAAGAATGGATTCAAACTATTTCTGCATGATACAGAATTCACTTGAGCAGAATGGAAGGGCCATGAGGAAAAAGAAGAAGCGGGTAAAGGGTTGAGATCGGCATGACGATGTTGCGGAGTGATCGGGCGTAACTTTCGTACCCTCGTAGCTTTGGTGCAGGGGAAAGAAAGTGACAGCCATCAAGGCCCCGCTCGTTGTCTCCGTCTCCCAACAGTGGTTGTAGAGAATGGGCCGGTACTTATTCATATCTGAAGAAGGGTTGATACGTGCATGTATTAATACATGTATAGAAAAGTCCGAGTATCTAAACAACAAAAACTTTGGCTTGGTTCCTTAGCTGCGCGTACCCACGAGGCCAGGTGACGCTCATCCTTCGCACTTGTTGCTTTTTCCGTTTCGTTGACAGAAGAGGAAGGTAAGGTAGGGTAAGAGAACTGTTATGGTGCTCATTCTCGCTATAGTAGAGGATGATGAGGCTACCAAGGTGGAAAATAAGGGCAAACGGTACCAACTGACAACGTTCGCTGGTCCAACGGCGGTTTACTATGATACCCGACAACCGCCTCCAGAGCCCGAGGCTGTGAAGGAGGCAAGGCAGGACACCTCAACAGATGCTAGCGCCGGCTCATTCTTCCTAATGCCCTTTGACGGTATCATGGATGCTTCCGTGGAGGAAGGGGCGTCCAGCTCGAGCGAGGAGTGGAACACGCTCGAAGTACTTATGTCTGATGTAAGTTCGCGCGTAGCATCTCGGGAGAACGTCACAATAATTAATCGTGGTGTGAATGCGGAGAAGTTTCTTGAGAAAGTTCTCCGGGTTATTCAAAAAGCAGTTGAAAGAAGCGCCG
Source organism: Trypanosoma equiperdum (assembly GCF_001457755.1). Classification (NCBI taxonomy): domain Eukaryota; phylum Euglenozoa; class Kinetoplastea; order Trypanosomatida; family Trypanosomatidae; genus Trypanosoma; species Trypanosoma equiperdum. Next base: position 80,904 of record NW_027123476.1, read on the forward strand.
AGAACGCCATGCACATCGTTGCCGATGGAATTGCCAAGGAAAAACAGATGCAACGCCTTCTGCAGTTGGAAAATGAAGTAAACAAACCTCATTCGCGGGACGTTGTACGAAAGTTAGCTGATGGGGATAAGAATACCAAGGCCACAATACGCCTGTCCGCAAAACTGACGCGAAGTTTGAAGGCGCTGGTAAAGGAGCACAAATTCCTTCTTGGTCCTCGGGGAAAGGCCACGGAACGTTTCACTATTTTGACAGCAACGCACCGTGGGGAACTGATACCTCCGTGCACTAAGGGGTCTTGTCTCGGGTGTAGATCTCCTTATCAAGCGGCGCATAGTCGATTCGACAGTGCGACGACATCACTAAGACGATTGAGGGAGGGCGGCAGGAGCTCCCAACAGAGCGCCCGCTTGAAACGAAAGTCGACGCTCATTGCGCTGGAAAATTTGGAAAGTGATGTCAACCAGGAGCCCATCCGACCCCTAAAGGGAAACGGATGGGGCGATGAGATGCAGTATTTCGTTTTTGACGGCGCATCATCGTTTATTGCACTACCTGGTATACCGAAGTTTGAGGACGTCATCAAAAGTTTCAAGGTGGACTTTTGGTTCAAGAAGAATCCTGAGTGGACAGCACCCAAGGCAACACTCATCCACATCGACGACGGACGCCTAGATGTTGGTCAGTTATTCGAGATCTCGTGGGTTCAGAGGGAAGACGTCAGCGAGGGTATTTGCATTTACATTCGAGACGGAACGAACCGTGTTCTAGATTGTTTGCTTCCTGTTGCACTTAACCAATCACCAGGTGGCACCACATCATTTCATCACTTTGTACTCCACGTGCAGAGCCTGGAGGAGAGTAAGTTGAACTGCATATTCGATGGAACCGTGGTCCAGCTAACTATTGTGCAGCAAGAAAATCCTATATTTTTCAATGCGTGGCCTCATCGCCTTTACGTTGGTGGCCACCTGGACGAAACCAATGCCGTGAAAAATGTATTCAGCGGGTCCATCTGTGAGGTACGCTTCGGCGTGCAAGATGTAGACGGTTATAGGCCCTTGGTGCGTTGGCCACTGATGGCAAGCGACGAAAAGCAACAAGAGATGACGCGAACTATTCCCCCTGAACAACTCGGCATGCTGAAAGGCGTCGAACCAGGTTGTGGCCCACCACCCTCCTGTGCTCCGCATTTGGACGGAAACCTCGTGGTGAATCTGGGCACATTAGGTATTTTAGGGGATTTGCTACACAATTGGACTGTAGAAATTAGATTTAAAACAGATGTAGACAATAGAGTTATGAGCTTACTTGGTGTGACAGACAAACAATGCAGAATGCAGGGATTCGGTATCGTGTTCAATGCGGAGCCAGCGTTCGGAAGGGAGCGCTACCGCTTTCATGAGTATAACATTACGCTATACCTCGTGGACTCGCTAGGCGCTTGCTGCTCGGCGTTACTGAGAGGAAATGAGCACACAAACTTTATGGATGGGCAATGGCATACTTTGGTTTGGAAGTGCATTGACAGTGAGGCCAACGCTTATTCAGTGAAAGTTGACGGCACACCGCAAGAGCTGTTCTACCTGGTGCGGGAGGGACCAGGGAAATTTATACCATTCGATGATTGGATCTGTCTCGGTGGCCATAACGTGCGTAGCTACAGAGTGCAGTGCCCTTTCTATGGTGAAATCTCCCGGTGTTTCATCTCCGCACGCGGCGTGCCGCTCGCGACGTTGGTGATGAATGAGGGGCCAGGCTCATATGTGCTGCAAGACTCAAGCGGCCGGTGCAACCACGGACTACTGATCAGTGAAAAAACATGCGCAATTCGTCGTCATGATGTTTTTTGGTACCCGTATCTGGAGGAAACACACGAAGAGGGGCAAGATACCACTGCGCAGGATGAAGTTTTCATCCACATGAACAATGCTGTTTCGCTGGCTGCGGTTGTGTTCACATGCGAATTCAGCCAATCAGGTGTTGTGCGCGAGGTACCATATGATGTGCTAGCCGGTGCTTCTGTGGAACTGAGGGTCGTCGAGCAGCACATATGTGACGCTCGGCCGGAGTGGAAAACGTGGAGGGCACTGCCCGAAAGTTGTTTCAGACATGTGGAGACCCTTGTTCAGTTTGAGGAGATAGTCAACGAAGCACTGTCCTTGGAGAAGCCCGTTGGTCATTTTATGTTTGTCATCAGAATTGGCGATTGCCACGTAACTCTTCTCAACCTGCACGGTCCCGTGCTTCCACCAGACGCCACATTCAACCAAAGTATGCTACGGTGGCAGTATGCTTATGCGGTGGCGGGTACCAAAGGGCGCAGAGAAATCATGCTAAACCATATGATAAACAGTGTGGACTCCGTTCTTCTTTCTGACACCCTAAAGCCCTTCACGACATGGAAACTGGGACCTATAACCGTGAGCGGAAAGAGCATCGTAACTGAGGACCTTGTTCGTTCCCTGCAGAACAGCGGGAAGCCGTGGCTTCTTAGCGCCGTGCTGCACAATCACTTACTTAACGCTGAATTCGGTTCCAGTCTTCACATTATTCATCATCTATCTGGTCGTGCAACAGCCGATGAGGCAGCCTCCATAGCATTATTTAACAGGCGCTTGTACATAGCGACATACGAAAGGGCTGCAGTTCTGATTCAGAGGAACTGGAGAGCACAAATGGGTCGAATGGAAGCGCTGCGCCTGGCTAATGAGAAACAGGTTCAGGAACGTCGGGTTGAAGAGATCGCTGTGCTTCGAGCAAACCCTCTCCTCAAGGCTAGGGAAAGGTTGTCTGCGCTGCTCATCTCGCTTCATGATATAGAAGCGGAGTCGATACCGTCAATAAATGATAATCTAGAGGAGTTGTCGTCGATGCTGAGGCGACAGGGTTACGAAGTTACTCACCTACTCAACCCTGAAAGAGTGGCTATTACTAAGTCGATCGCAGAACTTGACCAAAATGCGACGTCATTTGTGTACGTTAGTGGTTACGGTGGAAGGATGGAGATACGCCAACCCATCCTAGTTTCTCTCCACAGCCTTCACATATCTATTTCAGAGGGGAGCCAAAGGGCTCACATTGACCTCGAGCGTGGGCTGGGCTACCGGCAAATGATACAAAACTTCCGCGAGACCATGCCACAACCAAAGGCTCGCAAGTCGAAAAAGAAGCAAGTTGTCATAATGAGCAAAAAAGCGACGCAGGAGGCTGAAATGGCAGCTCGGCAAAGGGATGAAATGTTCCGTTGGGCGGTGGCGGAGACAGAGGATGAGGAAGCAAACCTTCGCATGGCGTGCGAAGCAGAATACGATACAGAAGTTCTGATGATCATCCGGGAGATAAAGCTAGCCATCGAATCTACGGAGGAATATGAACGTTTGTACAGGCAAAATGAGGCGGGAATGAACTTCATTCTGCCGTGCGAGAATCTTTTTGTCAACCCGTACGCAAACACACTGTGCGAGGTCGGGGAGCTTATGCAGCTAATTTTCCAGCGACATATGACGCCTGTAGGGTTGCAGCGTGTTGTTGCCTTCGATTTGGAACCTATCACTCCGATGACCTGTGGTTTTGCTTGCTTGGCAAGCAGCACGGGCAACACGTTGCGATTCCCTTACAAACCACAACAGCGGCGTGTTTTCACTGACATCCTGAAGAAGGCCTTCGATGGACGGTTGCCACGTGTTTCGGCTCACACAAAGGCCGCTATACTGCGGGGGGGTATTGAGACTACTGCGGAGCAGCGAGACTGGAGGTCTTTGGCCACCTACGTAGTGTCACAGATGCAGTCTGTAGTCGATGAGCAAACGTATGCCGCGGCGAGGAAGGAGCTCGACCGCGAGTTGCCATTTACTGCAGAGCTCATCCCCATTCACACCTGCCCACTAGACTCCGATGCACGCGACAAACTGAGACGCGAGAGGGACTCAAAGGAAGTTCATGTCGTCATGCGATTTGCGGTAGGGAGCGCTGTCGTTCAGCCGGATATGTTCAGTGTTTTCAAGAACATTCTGGTGCAAGCCGGCCCCCTGAAGGAGATACTCTTCAAAAGAACGATTTACTTCGTGTTGACGCAGAACAACAAGGGTATCGACGGTATTGTCATGGAAGCTGTGGAAAGTGAGGTAGAGAAGTGTAGGCCTCAAGAATGTAACGTCGGTATTCGCCTCACAGCCTGCGCTGCTGGTGTTCGTGTTAACTTTGAAGACGACGACCCCGCGCAAAAACAGAACATTACGCACTGGGTAAACGCTATCGTTATGCGATGTTTGTCATGGCGGCTTCCTGTTAACCCGCTTTTCGGCTACCGCACGCTGGATGTGGATCATGTGGCATATCTTTATGAGGTAAAGTGTACGTGTTCCGTACGCAAGTTTCGTCGTTTACAGAAGCAGCAGCACAAAGAACCAATTCCGATCCCATATGTACGGTTCATGGAATGTGAAATTGCCACTGCACCGTGAGAAGTGGAAACTACGGGGGACGGCAAAATGTAGAGGTTAATATTTGTACTGTAACATCTCGGTATGTACTCCGTTGCAAGGAAGTTCTTAAAAGCAGAACAACCGAGTGAAGATAACCGCCTTTCACAAGCATTTCTTTCTTTTCCTTTGAAAGGGTTTTTTTGTGTTCAAAGGTGGACTCTTTTTCCACTTGGCCGCACATATGTAAGTTAATGTAGATTTGTCATCCTGTCTCTATCACGCTACTACTCCCTGGTTGCAAATGATGCGGGACTATGCGAGCCCTGTTGGCATCTTCCCTTTCACACCTTTTCCATGCGCCCTATCGCCTGCACACGGCCTCTACAAAGTAAGTGTGGCTGGAAAGTGCTCAACAACCAAAAGGTAGATGAGCCACCCTAAGATGAAGCTTGTGAGGCGTGCACGGAAGAGCATCCGTGAGCGGCGCATGAAGGCATGCCTGAAGGATCTTAGCTCCAACTTAGAGAAGGTGGAAATGCGAGTCTTCCGGCAGCAAAAGCAGAAGCGGCAGCAGCAGCAGCGCAAGGGTGCAGGAAATCATATAACCGTTCCGCCGGATGTGCTTAGAGGTGTGATGAACCCCGAGTTGTATCACATTGAGTGCCGACTTCACCAGGAAGCTTGCATGCCACCCCCACCACCGTATGAAGGCTACTCCCAGAGGGAACGCTGTGACGGAGCGCGGCGGCGCATCGGGTTCGTTGAGTTTGTTACGATTGCCGAGATGGTGCGATTAGGCGCCATGCCTGGTACTCCCGCAAGAGTTGGGATCTAAATGTGCGGAGGCACTGGCAATGTGCAAAGTTGAAGAGTGAGTGGTGCCGTGGTTTCTTCCTACTTCCGGCTTGCCATCGTCATGGGGTTGACGTTACAGCTGTATCTCCCGAAGGATCGTGGGGCAGGTGGTTAAAACTGCGGAGTGAAGCTTCGCACTGAACGTCAGGTAAAAGAGCAACAGAAACCACAAAAACACAAATGAAGTAGGGTAAGAAACGGCTAGTAGAGGCCGTCAGCATTTTTATTCTTCCTTTTCTCTTCCTTCTCACTAATCGAGACTTTACTCAAGAAGAATAACAAGTCACAGATTTTGGCAGCCGCCGGGCAAAAGGAAAACATATATATTTATTTATATATATATATACATGGAGGGGTTTGTATCGCTGAAAGAGCTTCAAAAGCATGCGGCAGAAGGTGATTTGTGGATCAGCATTGACGAGAAAGTTTATGATGTCACCAAGTACGTTAGCCAACATCCTGGTGGCGTAGACACACTCCTTGGGGTGGCCGGTAAAGATGGGACAGATGACTTTAATTCGGTTGGGCACAGTGACATGGCGAAGGAAGAGCTCAAAAAATATTGTGTGGGCAGGTTGAGCCCCGAGGACGTAAAGATCTTGAAAGCCTCTTCCGAAACATCAACCACCAGCGCCTTTTCCCTTGAGCTTATTGCGGTGACGTCTTCTATCGTGGCCATTATTATATACTTTCTATTCTCAAGCTGAGTCTAATCCGCTCTATTTCTTTATCTATTGTGTAGTACACACAAAAGGTACGAGTGTATTGCACCTGCGCGGGTGCACGAATTCATCTGCCTTATGTTCTTATCGTCTTAACGCTGCGTTGCCGCTTCTCCACACACCATCACCAGCCGTTTTATGATGGCACCCTTATCGCTGCGAGTCATTCTATTGTGTGATCAATTACACAAGTGTTGTACAATGTAGAGGAGTGATCGTAAGCGGGTGACTCGATTGGCTTGTTATTTGTTTAGCTCGGACACCATCATTCTCCCCTCTTCCTATATTTTTTTTAGTTTTTTCCCCGGCCGGTTATGGCTGATCGCTGCATTTTCTTCCCATACCTTGTTCCTTGGATACTATCGTTGGTTTCCCTCCTTTTCAAGCTGCTGCCAACACTCTTTTCCACCAATCATGCTTCTTTATCTGATGAAAGGCAGCTACAGCAGACAAAGGCCCCGCACGAGCTTCAATCCTTTGACTCCGGGAAGGGGGCTAGCTGGCAGCGTTGGGGCGTATTTTGTGCGGAGTCACCGGGGTACCGTTTCACGTGCGGCACGATTTGAAAAAGAAAAAATAACGTCCTGGACATAGAGGAGCTGGTGGAAAAGAAGACGCGGTGGGACGAATGCGAAGGCAGGTGAAGAAGGTACTGAGGGAGAAAGCAGATGACTCCATGAAACCCGGCTGGGACGTTTATCAACCGTCGAATGATGTGGTGTACGCCTTTAACCACTACATGCAGGGTTCCCAGATTGATGCCGAGGCGAGGGAGAAGGCCGAAAAGGCCTTTCAGGAGGCTGTGAAAAAGCATCCATTTCACAACAACGCCGACCATACAGTTGACTTCCATGGTACCACAGTGTTCAGAAACGCAAAGGGAAAGGTCTGTGGGGTGTTAATACCAAAGGCTCTACCATCGTTCGCAACCTCTATGGCAGCGGACGTCCTTGAGTGCGCGGTGGCGCGTACCTCCCTTCGTTCGGCACTGTTCGGTGGGGTTTCCCCTAATAGTGGCATTGCTGGTTATTTCGACTACCGTGGTACCCCCGTGGAACTGAAGTGTCGCAAGACCTCCTTTACCTACGAGCACACTAAAGAGTGGCGAAGTGTGTTCCCTATGATTGACTATACGAGCGCAATTTATAAGGCTGCTCTTCCAGACCACTGGAAAGCACAGGATGCAGCGGTGCCGGACGTAGTACGCATCCACGGTTCTCCTTTTTCGACACTGACAGTCAATGAGCGGTTTCGCACCGCCTCACACACAGACAATGGCGACTTCGATAACGGTTATGGTGTCCTAGCTGTGCTCAAAGGTGAGTATAGTGGTCTTAGCCTAGCCCTCGATGACTATGGTGTTTGCTTCAACATGCAGCCAACAGATGTCTTACTCTTCGACACGCACCTGTTCCACTCAAACACGGAGCTAGAGGCCAAGGAGGCCAACGCTACCTGGAATCGGTTGTCGTGTGTGTTCTACTATAGGGCGGCTCTGGGGGAGCAACCTTGCGTGGAGGAATACCGGAGGCGCCTTAAGAAGGCTAAGGAAGAAAAATCCACGTCGCTCTCTTTCAACCATATTGAGCAGAAGGACAACGGAGAAAACACCAATAAGCCTGCCCCGGTATATCCGGTTTCCTTGACACCGTTTAGTTGTGCAGCAAGTGCATGGGCCCTACGTGGCTGTGCAGCTGCGATGCTCACCAGGTTGCACGGCTTGGTGCGAGAAAATGCATCGCTGATGACGGAACTGTTTGGTGAGCCGGTGGAAGTAGCTGATGGACTACCGCGGCGCGCACCGGAAGAAATTATACCAGTCCACAAGCACACCAATGTGCAAATGCATTATTTGGGTGGGTTCAGCGAGAAGGGCGATATTTTGAACGAAGCTATGAATAAGCGGCATTATCTTGACAAGGAAAATCTCCAAAAAATGTTTGGAGAAGAGTTCGTTAACATATGGACTCAGAGTCGAACACACTGGCTACAACTCGTGAAAAAGGAATGGGAACATCAAAAGGAGACCAACCCGACCCGCACAAGATTCAGTTGGAACAATACGTCTGCCATGAACTTTGCCTTTTTTGACTTGTGCGATGTAGCGAAGCAGCTGATGTGTGGAGCATTTGGTGACCGTGAAGTAAACAAGAAGGAAGAGCAAAGCTTCTGGGGAATGTTTGCCGCCCACCTGGATAATGCATGCATAAATGAAATTGGTATGCTCCAAGGCTCCATGGGCATGCACAAACTTAACGTCAAGTTGAAGGATTACAACTTCGGGGGGACACGCTACCTCAAGGACATGCCACCGGAGGAGCAGGAAAGGAGGCGAAGGAGGCGCTTGGAGATCGAGCAAGCGCGGAGGCGTGCACCCATCTGTGACAGTGAGTCGGGCGATTGGCTACGTAACGAGGCCTTCGATTACCAGACGGAAGATGTAGCGGTTAACTATGAACGGGAGCAGTGGATAACACCAGAAAATAATGCAAAACGCTTCGGTTTCCCGGAACGCGGGGTCTATGGTGCTGAAGGTGCTGCCACGGGTACCATTAGCGTTCTTATTGTTCTTCCAAAGCCCACCAACCATCGGCAGAAAACGTGTGAACTGCCAACGTCGCGGGAAGCAGATCGAATTATGAAAAACCCTGCTGCACAACGGCTGTTGTGCGCAAAGCCTTGTAACATAGGGCTCTCTACCAGCAGTAATAAGTCACGCACCGTGCTTTGCGGTAATATCCGGATTGATAAAGTCTTTGATGGTGGTAGCGTTGGTGGAAGAATGTACGATTTCGTGATCATGCGTCACCTTCTTGCCGCAACCACCGGAGAGCGTGAACCCCTGGAATGCCTAGTGCGTTGGACATCCCTTGCTCGATACTGTACCTTCGTTGTCGAGGTTGACTTGTTAGACAGACACCATTACATCCTCAAGAGCGAAATAGGGGAGGAGTACAGTGCGGTTTCGGAGATATGCTTTAGCGCGCTCTACTCCGCAACCTATGCACGAGACAAGGTCAATCTACGTACTACCCCTTGTCTTTTGTCCTTCATCGATAAAAGCGGAAACATGTTGGAGTCTCGATTCAAGTTCAATGGATCGCCCTTGAATACGGTGGCCTTTGTCGTCCGCAGACGGGAGAAATAGTGCTCAATTAATTGGTTGTATGTAAAAAAGTGATGCCGGAAAGCTGCAGGGAAGTGGATTCTGGGTCAATTCCCCACCTTTATAGTGGGATCACCACCGCTACTTGCGGTAATGTAGGCCATTGAAGGTTCACTAGTTTGTTAAAGACAGGCAGGGGGAAATCTACAGAAAATCAATGCATTTCCAGGAACTAAAGAAAATAATAATAATAAAAGCTCCACCGTGTTATTCCTATTTATTGAATCCTTTCCTCCAATATGCCAGTGACATTTTGTGTGGGGAGCTGCAGATGTGTACGAGTATGAACACTTCTTTTATTCAGGTTCTTTTTCTCCCTTTTTGTGCTTATATTCTATTTTCTTTTGGTGTTGTTGCCGTTCTTTCCCATACATGGGTGGGGATATTTATTGTTAGTGTATGCGCAATGTGTATTTTTTTCTCTGTTTTCATTTCAGATAGTTGTTGTCTTCTTTTTTCTTTTTGCAATTCTGGTTCTTTTCCTTCTTCCCCAGGGAAAAGGGAGAGAAAAACATCATTTATCAAACACAATATGAGATGCGAAAAGGCGCCGGCCCTGCAAAGGGCTTGTCACCAGCCTCATTTTCGACATCTTTTTCATTTTTTTTTTTTGCATTATGTTCTGCTTTTACTTCTCCCTGAAGAATCGTTCTCCGGGTACGCGTCGCGTCCGGCTCTACAACCAAAGGAGGAAGTAAATAAGTAGCTAAACGGGAGTGTTTTCTATGAGTTGGCCAAAAGGGGTGTGGAGGGGAACGCGTACACATACGCTTGTTTGTGAGGCAGGGACGAGAATACAAGGTAAGATTTGCGCGTTCGGGGCTTATACTCGGCGGCAGACTTACTTTATTCTTGCTTTTGTTCCTGCGTCTGGCCCCATCCTCGGTGATTTTGGCATTCCTTTTACATTTTTTTGGCAACTTTGGTATGCCCTAACCTTCTTACCTTTCTATATTGCAGTTTTGTGTGCTTGTTTGTTGCTAGCGTCACTTTGTTTTGTGGTTATTGCTTTAGGTAATAGTCATGTCCTTTTACCACAGTTTTTTTTCTTCTTTGTTTTCACTTGGGTTGGCGCGTGGTAATAGCAGCAGGGGCGGGGTGTCTCGGGATGCTGAGAAAAGAGATAGGCCAAGGGGGGAGAGGGAGGAAAGAAGTTCCCACATGGGAATTATTACAACCGTAGCTGACGGTCACCGCAAAGTGGATGTGCGACCGACCGGTTCCAGCAGGGCCCCTCGCACTCGACTCTTTGTGTGTATATGCACTTTCTCTCCCGGAGATCTTCATGATGTAAAGTTTAATAAGTGAATAACGAAAGTAATAATAATAACAACAAAAACGATGGTGTGGGGAGGGATGATGTTGATATTTTTGTGAGGATGGAGAGGAAAGTGGAAATATGGGGAGGCTGCTTTTTGTCGTTGTTTAGTTGTTTTCTCTAACATTCACCTCCTTCGAGTGAGATTATCATTAACTGACAAAAGTAATGAAAATGTGAAGGGCAGTCACGTTGATTCAGTGAGCTGGATTGGGTGACAAGCAGAAGAAACAAAAGGGGAAACTGTCCCCAACCGGTTTCGCCCATTTTTTTTTTTTAGGGGGCGTTTTTTTTTTTTTT